>NC_037650.1:3345000-3583356 GCF_003254395.2 Apis mellifera
CAAGTTTTCGCGAAGGAGATCGAAGGAAAAAAAACGTTTTCGAGTCTGGAAATAAAAATAGAAAAGAAAGTAGAGATTCGTTTCTCGATTTCCTCGATCCTCGTTTTTTTCGCGATTTAAAATCATCCACTCCCACGCGTCGCGTCTGTCCAACGAGCAGCGCGTGTCTATCGAATTCTCTCCTCTCTAATCGTTCGCCGATATTTTAACGAGGAAAGGCGGTGCACTCACTCTCTCTCTCTCTCTCTCTCTCTCTCTCTGGATAGAGTCTAGCCATCCATCTATTCGGCAGCCGGCCTGTCTCGCGATCTCCCTTTCTGCCATCCTGCTCCTGCTAAGCTCGCGCCCGCAGCTACTACCCCCTCCGTCGGTGCTGTAGGCGACCCCACTCGATTCGCCCCTCAAAAAATCATTACGCCCTTCCGCGGGCTGCGCATGAACGCGGTTTTAATTCGCTACTAGAAAAGTAAAATGTAAACGCCGTTGGATGAGAGGGGAGACGGGGGAGGGTGGGCCGAACGGGAGTCGGTGCGGGCTTAGGAAGGACGAGGGGACGAGAGAGAGAGCGAGGAAGCGAGCGAAAAGGGCGGAGGGGCCGTGGAGGGAAGGACGGAGAGACAGAGAGAGAGAGAGAGAGAGAGAAAAAGAGGAGGGCGACCCGAAGGAAAAAGCGTGCTAGGGAGCGAGAGAAGGACCGTGTGAGAGACAGGCGGAAGAGAGGGACAGAGAGAGTGAGAGAGAGAGAGAGAGAGAAGAGCAAAGTTTCGCGGACGTAGTCGAGGACGAGGCGAACGAGGACGAGGAACGCGACGACTGTGAGAGCAGAGACGTAGGACAGATCCTTTTTCCACCGCCGTGGCAGAGAGAAAGAGGAGGATCGAGAGAGAGAGAGAGAGAGAGAGAGAGAAGGGGAGAGGAGAGACAGAGAGGGAGCAGGGAGCGAGAGGAGGATACGCTCCCCTACTTCTCTAGGGGTTCCATTGTAATATTTATTGATTGGATTCCTAGGAGCCAAAGCCGAGGGCTGTGGCACCTATACTTCTAGACTAGATTGCCTAGAAATGTTTCCGTGTGAAACGCGGCGACGAGCAACCCCGTTTTTCCGTTCCTCCACCCGTTTCCTTCTCCCGTTTCCTATCCCGTTTCCACCGAGAGGAGGAAACGTTCCACTGACCTTGGTCGAAATAATTCACGGTAAATAGCCGTGAGCGGGAATGCACCTCCACCAGTTACGAAATAAATCCCACCTGTGAAAAGGACGCGCGCCCCGATTGTTAATTTTCACCTCTGACAAACAAAAACCGGGGGGAGCGTGGGGGAGGAAGGGAGGGGAAAAAAAAAGGAAAAAAAAGGACGAAAAAAAAAAAAGGAAAAAAAAAAGGGGGGAAAAAAAATCGAAAAAAAAAAAAAAAACCACGCGCGTATACGTTAATCCTTTTATACCGAAATTGATTCGGTGGTAAAATCTATCTAAATAAAACGCGTTTATCCTATCACGCCAAATTGTGTCTGAAAAAAAATCGACTGTCCAAACACGATGAATCACATCCTGCGGTCTATTTCCCCGAATAAAGTAGCTCTGTTCAACGGCAAATCGTATTTACGGGATATTTTATTTTTTCAAGACCGATTGTCACACAGACCGCGTTAAATACGGCGGGCGGGATAAACGAACGAGACAGAGAGAGAGGGAACGAGAGAGACGTGTAAAAAAAGAAGAAAAAGAAAGAAAGAAAGGAAGGGAAAAAAGAAAGAAAAAAGAGAGAGAGAGAGAGAGAGATTTCTTAATTACACGCAGAAACGAACGGATGAACGGGTGCATCGTCTTTCTTATCCCCTCCCCCCGATCGATCGGGGATAAATAAATACACGATACGTCGAACGTTTCGTTTCGTATGGAGTACACCGCACCGGAGTCCGTGAGTCAGTTGTCCTTGAATGCGTGTATTCAGGATACCGCGTGTCGTCGTTCCTCCTCCTCCTCCTCCTCCTCCTCCTCCTCCTCGAGTGCACACCTCCGCGTTGTTTGTAAAATCGAGGTTGCGGTTGAAAAATTAATGAACTTTACCTGTAGATAGGTAGATAGATAGAGAAGCGAAAAACGAAAAGGAAAAGAAAAAGGAAGAGAGAAAAAAAAAAGAAGAGTAAGGAAACGGCGGAGTAAATAAAACGGTGGCGCGTGCTTGCGAGATCGTTTGCGCGCTAACGAACGCGTGATGCGTTTAACCGTTTGCCGGGAAGAGGAGGACGCGTCGTCGTCGTCGTCGTCGCGTTAAACGCTGAATTGCGGTAAATGCGGCCCGGAGGATAATAATGCATAATAACGAGGAACGTAAACCCGAAGCGTGCGCGCGCGCGCGCGCGATAAAAAGAGAGAAAGGGACGATGGTTTAGTTGGTTGGCCGAAAAAAAAAAAAAGAAAAGAGAAAAACACGCGCAGGGAAAATGCAGATGTTTCGACCGGTCCTCCGCGTACACGCCGAGTCTCGTAGCCTCCACCTGCGTTAGATTCGATCGCGTGATACACGATCTTCTCTTTGTCTCGCGACCGACTCTACGAAGCGGCGTGCAAGCTTGCAGGTGCTCGAGGATCGGGCAGAGGCGCGCGCGCGAGAGAGAGAGAGAGAGAGCAGGGAGAGAAAAGAAGGCGAGGAAAAAGGAAAAAGGAAATTTTTCGTTTCCCCCCGTTTTCGGATCGATCGAATTCGAGGCATTATTTATAATCGACCTCGATTCGCGTTACTAGACTACCACTAAATAAAGAGGGTGATGTATTTTTATCACCGGACTCGCGATAATTGGGTCGAAAAATTCGGAGAGGACTTCGGTTTCGATTTCTCGCTCTCGAATTTCGAAAACGCATCGCTCTTCCGATGCCATGCGTTGCCCCCTCCTCCTCCCTCCCCCCTGGGTTCAAGGCTATCGCTGGACCAAGACATTCCTACCCTGTAAATTCCGCCCCTACCTTCCTTTCCCACCTCCACCGGTTCGCTCACACGCATTAACACCTCCCCACCAACGCGTCTACGTCACGCGTCTACTTCTCCATCGACTACGCACCCTCCCTCCCCGTCCTACCCTCATCTCTTCGTTTAAATAACGAAATCGTATTCTTAAGTAATCTGGATGGGAAGTAAAAATATTTCGTTCGTTTCCTGAAACGGATCCTTCGAAAAGATTTGCGATCTCGGGAAATTTGAGAAGATCCTTATGGCCACATAAAATATTATACGCGTCGTTGCTTGGAAATTTTTTTCTCCCTCGTACCGATAATAAAAAAAAAAAAGAAGAAGAAACCTCGTCTCGAGCGAGAAAACCCGCTCCCCGCCTTTTAAACGGATTCGCTTTGTCGGGAGAGCGATTCACCAGCTCGTGAACGAAAAATTTCAATATTCCGCGATTAACCTTGCTCCGTTAGACCAATTAATGGAAAAGAAGAAGGATGAGAGAGAGAGAAAGAGAGAGAGAGCAGGGGGAGGGGAAAAAGGAAAGAGAATGGAGAGGAACAAATGGAGGGAACGAAAACAAGAAGAGGGAAAGAAAAGAAAAAGGAAACAAGACGGGGGGGGAGAAAAAAGTCGTTTGTTCGTGCTCGTGGTACCTCGTGGTACACGAGGAAGCACCTCAAAAGCGCCCTTTTCGGCAGGTTTGAACCCCGGTGTGCTCATTAACCCGGCGCACCTGCCAGTTAACGCGCTCGCCAACAACCGCCGCATGAATTCGTCCCAATAGACAGAAACTGCAGCGATAAAGAATATCATCCTCTTTAGGCACGACCGTACATGCGTCCTAAATGCACTCTACACACGCGAGGCTTTCGCGGGGGGTGAGGTGGCGTAGGCAAGAATATGCGGGGTCTCTAGTCTCTCTCACTCTCTCTCGATTCTCTTTCTCTTTTTCCGTGCGCGACTGCATCGTACGTGCCCTCTCCATCTTGCTCCTTTCTCTCTGCTCTCCTCCTCTTCCACCCATCTCCCTCGTTCCTCATCCCCCTCTCTCTCACTAGCGTGTGTGTGTTTCGTTCGAACCGGTACCCTTTCCCCCTCCTCCCACTGCATTCGCAAACATTTGGTGGCCGTTGACCTCGAACGGGCTAATCCGCCGGCAGCCAAACAACCAATTATTTCTTTTCATCGGTATACCCGTGCTGCCCGATACACCGTGAAACGTGGGAATGTGTTAGAGAAGTCGGCGATGCCACAACCGCGCCAGGTGAGAATTGCTCGCCTCCATTTCCCGCGATTTCGCCTTGTAATCCCGTTCCGTTCTAGGGAATAATACTACAACGCGCGAAACAGAGGATTTTTACGAACGGAGTAATGTAACATACATGCACGTCGAAATGTGGATCGAAAAGATTATTAGAGGAATATTTTTCTCCTTCGAGGAAACGACACGGCGTTAAGAAGGAAGGAGAGGTGACGGCGAGGAAAAAGAAAACTCGAAGAGAGGTAAGCGAGTTGGAAAGGGCGGCACGTTTCCCTGTCTGGCTAGTAATAGACGCGCGCTACTTGCACCGCGGCCTAGTGCGTGTCTATTCCGACACCGTCCTCTTCCACTGCAACTATACGGTTAACTATCGCTGCACTCGCGCTACTGCAGCCGTTGCATCCTTGTTTCGCAGCGTATCGACGTACGTGCGTCTAAAAAACCGATTCGAAACTTTTTAAAGGTGGTTATTTAGAAATGAAGAAATGAATCGTCTCTCCCCTTACTATTCCTTACCCATAAATTTCTTCGTAGGAACCGGATATCAGCATTATGGAGATAGAGAGAGAGAGAGAGAGGAAGGGAGAGAGATCCGTGGAAAATAACAAAAAGTTCGAAATCGAAATAATCGCCTTCTCTCTCCCGTCAATTATCAAGGATAACTAGTTAATCGGTGGAAAAAAATTTTTTTCTTTCTTTTTTCTCCGTTCAAAGCGCGTCTTATTTTTCCCCGACTTGTCCCCGGCTCCGATTTGCCGACCTACTTTTCCACCGGTGCTCGCGCGATTAATTGAGACACGATGATCCACTGAATATTTCTGTCGACGCTTAAAAATACTGAAAATAGGTCACCGTCTGTATTTTTAATTGTGCCACAGACGACAACTTAGACGATGGATGGATCCGTCAGCACGGGCTTGGCCCCCCGTCCCCCTCCCGATTTCAAGGATCAGGCAAAAACGCGAGATCGGTTTCCATGGAATCCCGGAAGCTTGCTCGACTCTCTCTCTCTCTTTCTCGAAACAGAGAAGGGAGACGAGGGGGAGGGGGAGGAAGAATGGTCAGTGGGAAGAAGGGGTTTCGACCGGACAGTTCTTGCACCTTCGGCCGGGACCGTTATTCTTCGAGCGTTATTCGAACTCGTCCTCGTCGCCGTCGTCTTCGTCGTCTTCGTCTTCGGCCATTCCTAAAGCGTTTCCTAAAGAAACGAGGGGGAGATGGAAGGGGGGGGGGGCCAACTTTCCTTTATTTTATTTTATTTTACTTTATCTTCTCTCTTTTTCTTTCCTCTCCCCTTCTCTCTCTGTCTCTCTTGACCGTAAATGGCGGTGACTCGCGGTGACGGCGAAATGCAGCTGACGAGAGGATAGATGAACCGGCACGCAACCCACGGCCGTGACATTTTTTTTCATCGAGACGGTCGTGGGTGCGCGCAAGTGCGCACATGTGCGCGTGTAACGCGCTGCGACGGGACAAAGAAGGAACAAGCGGAGAAAGAGCCGTCCGCATAAATACGCCTCCTCCGCCTCTCCACCTCCTCCTTGAGGGGGGGAAAAATATATACCTTCGTCGATATAACTTCGCCCGTTACACACTTTGCCGATTCGTCACGGATCAGCTGTGGGCCACGGAATTTTTAAAGGCCTGCCTGCCGCCCATTGTTTCCATTCTCTGATTCGGCGGCGATCGGTCACAGCTATAACACGCGATGGATGGATGTATATACGTACGTATGTATGTATGGATGGATGGATGGATGGATGGATACTGTTACCTTAATGATATACGCGCACTGTTAATTAATCGGGATTCCATGCGACATCCGGCCGCCTTTACGCGGAAAGAATTTCGACCGGTGAAACGCCAACAACCTTGAAGCGCGCGCCTCGACTTTTTGCCAAACTTTTCTCTCTCTCTCTCTCTTTCTCTCTTCCCTCTCTTTCCATTCGTCACGACGTGGTGCGTCTCTTCGATCTCCGGCAACCTCGTTGGCTCGAGGGAGAGAGAAACGATTTGTCGAGTCGCGATTTGCAACGCGAGCTCTCCGCGATCCGCGACTCGATTCTCAAAACTCGACGAGGACGTTTCGGTGTTTTGAAATTCAAATTTTTTTTTCCACGGCCGAGCGAGAAGGAGGAGGAGGAGGAGGAGGAGGAAGAAGAAGAAGAGGAAGAAACGACACACGGACACTTTCTTCTTCTCCCCCCGTTCCTAATCGCTCGTTTTCGACGGGTATAAAGTTCGTTCCCGCCGGTTCCCCAGATCAACGCGTACATTCAAATGCATGTATATTCGCGAACGTCTCGCCAGTGCTTCTCATAACGGCCAGTGTCTCTCTCTCTTTCTCTCTCTTTCTCTCTCCGTAACGTACGCCGCTAAGAGAGACTGGACGGGAGCGGCCGTGATGAATTTCAATGAGCTGCCACGCGAAATGCATATTTGACCATCGCCGGCAAAGAGAATCACGCCCGCCGATAAGATACCGTATCCGATATATATATATATATATATATATACACGTTTCTTAGGATCGATTTATTATTTTAATTTGGATCGCGTAGAGAAAAAAGAAAGAAAGAAATTCTCCGTTTGGATAATCGAAGAATCGAAGAGGAAAAAAAGGAAAAAAAAAAAAAGGAAAAGAAAGAAATTTATATAGACCGATAATTTCGAATTACGATTCGTTCACGATTCCGTGGACGACGGAGTAGTAGTGAGTAAATCGTAAATAAATCGCAAGGCAAAGGCCGGCCGTTAAATCCTCGCCGAGGTTATTCTAGCATCCGGTTCGCCTAAATAACGTATTCAAGCCGGAGTCTAATTTCACAGATAACACACGGCCGTCGCGTAATCTAGTTACTAGGCGTCTAATCTAATCGGTCGATTCGGATTATGTGCATGCATACCTGCGCGTAGACGGTGTGTGCGTGCAAGTACTACTATCGAGGCGAAAAAAGAAAAAGAAAAAGAAGAGAAAAAAAAAAAATTCGACCACATCGCTCGCCTCGTTTTCGCGAACTTCGAAACTTCGCTCTCGAAATCCGAGATTCGTTATCGATTTGAAAAAAAAAAAAAAAGAAAAGAAAAGAGACTCCGTTTCATTGGAGAAAAAAAGAGAGAGAGAGAAATTACATTATATCCGCGACATTATCTTCGCGCAAAGAAGAAGCGAACGCGTGTTGTTCCCTTCGACGAATTACACAACGGTCGGCCACACCACGACGATTATCCGCGTTACTTGATGCGATTCTTCCTTCTCCTTTCTCCCCCGCTTCTCCCCTCGCCGCCAATTAAACAGTTTATTTTCGCGACTCCGAAACTCGTCGCCTTTATCTCCGTCCCCCCCCCCCCCCCCGTTTTGCTCCGTCTATCCCCGTTTATCGAGGCTGGAAATCTGTACGCGCAAAATAATCGCTATCTGACCGATGAATCGGGCCACGAATCAAAATCGGCCCGCCCGTGTCTTCCATCCCGTGTTTCTCGTTTCATAATACGCGATTCGACGCCGGCCAAGCGTCTAACTATATAGCCGGCCCTTCCACCACCATTAAATCTCCGTTCTTGCGGTAAACGAGGATCGACTCGTATAACCGCATTCGACGTTATGGCCGACGAATTGGAGACTCGGACGAGACGAGACGAAAACGGAATTGTTGCGGCGAAACAACCATCTTTCTCTCTCTATATATATATATATATATATATGTTTGTGTTCTGGCGCGCGTGTGTGAGTATATATATATATATATGTACGTATACACGCGACGATGCCCTCGGTCGAGATATAGTTCCGCGGGAACTCGAGCAGAGAAAACGGGAGAGAAGAGGAAGGGAGGAGAATAATAACGGGTGCGAGCGGTACCCTCCGCCGTTCAAGGAGAAGAAACCGTTATCGGAGGATAATATACCCCCCTTTCCTTTCGGCGCAGGTGCTCACCGAGCGAAGAAAGAAAGGAGAAAAAGGAGAAAAAATCGGAGAAATCATACGTATATATATAGGGATAGATAATTAATCGCGATTAATTTTATCATTTATATAATCGTTGTGAATTAATTCTAAGGGGAGGGGAGAGGGCCGAATAAATGTCGAACCGTTCGAAAGTGAAGGAGGAAGTCTTGGAGGAATCGAAACGAGGCGTTGAGATTGAGGGAATGGAAGCGTGGAGCAACAGATACCTCGAGGATAAAGTCGATCCGAGTACCGGTTTTGCGAGAGAGCGAGCGAATAAGCGAGCGAGCAAGCGAGCGATGTTACCCTGTCTCGAAGCGAAAACGAGGCCAATTGCAAATTGCGGGTGCGAGCAGAGATATCGCGTAACGTTTAGCAACGACAGATTACTCGTCTCGATGCGTTATTGTTTCGCAACTTGACCGAGGGGGGCACGCAAAGATGAAGAGAGAGAGAGAGAGAGAGAGGAAGGGAAAGGGAAGGAGAAGAGATTATCGAAGCGGGAAAAAGTGTGTCGTTAGATCGGTGAAAATAAACTCGTCGAGGCGGGAAACGGCGCGTTTCGAAATGGCGCCAAACGGATTCATCGAACGTGTCTCCTCTTTTTTCGTTTCGAGCGCGATTTCCTTGGAGGAAAAAAAAGAGAAAGGAAGAAAAAAATGAGGTTTCGCGAGAAGAAGAAGAAGAAGAGAAGGAAGAAAATAAAAAGAAAGAGAGAGAGAGAGAAAAAGGAAAAATCCGGACGAGCCCGTTGCGAAAAAAAAAGGCAAGTGAGGCAACCGTGGTTCCTTCTCCCGTGCCTATTTTGCGTCGCACGAGTTTTGCACGCATTTACACGGTTGCGAGCTTGTGCGGGCACGTACGTGTCGAGAAGGAGGGTGAAGGAGGGAGCGAGAAGGGAGGAGGAGTGCGTAAGCTGGCGAGCATGCACGCGGAGAGAGAGCACCTGGGCATCTATGCGTCATTGTGGACGATAAAAAAAGCCGTAAGGCTGGCACAACGCAAGGAGAACGTCGACAAAACGGCGTAAGCGAGAGAGACTAGTAAAGCTGGTTTGTCTTTTCCCTCTTTTCTGCTCGGCCCGGCCTCGTCGCAACGCGCCCGTCACAATAGCGATCGCGCTAAGCGTTCGTTCTCTCGCCGATTTCTTTCCGATCCTCTCCTTCTTCCTCTTCAGAATGGGAAAGGGGGGAAGAAAACGACGCGAGCGTTCGGGAAACGTCGAGTGGGGAAAAAAGAAAAAAGAAGAAAGAAAGAAAGAAAGGAAAAGAAAGGAAAAGAAATCATTTTCGAGAGAGAGGAAGAGGGAGAGGGAGAGAGAGAGAGAGGAGGAGCGACGAGGCCTCCTGTGTCGTATGCGTGTAAATCGGCCGGCTATCTGTCCAGATCTAAAAGAACGGAATACGAAAAAAAGACGGGTATCCTTCTAGCGAGGACAAATTCGATGAGTTCGTAGGCGAGAGCCGAGCGGGAGCCTTCAAGGCTCCTGGATCACGGTTCCAAACTCACGTTCAAGGATCGGCTTTGTACAGAGGAATTTTTATTGGCGTGGCGAGCGCGCGCCGTCTGACGCGCGCATAATATACGCGCGCAAACGGCTCGGTGAATTTTTTCTTTCTTTCTTTCTTTCTTTCCTTTCTTTTTCTCTCCTTTTTCTTTTTCCAGAACTCGCGGATCATCGTCTAGATGGAGAGGGAGAGAGAGAGAGAACGAGAGGGAGAAAAGTAAAAGAGATACGAGATTTTTATTTTTTACCACGTTTTTGCCTCCCCTCATCTCGTTCCATCCCCATTCGTACTCTCTCTCTCTCTCTCTCCCGCCCTCGTCACCCTCGCGCTTCCTCCTTCTTCCTCCCACCTTCCTCCCCCTGCTGCTCTTCGGTATCGCGAGATCTATTTATACCTAGTCGGTCGGTGTTTTCAACTTGCAGCGGCATCGTGTAACAAACGCGCGTCGCTCGTAAAAATAGGGGATCTGCACGATACGTTGCACGTCCTGCGAAGAGCGAGCAAGGGAAAGGGAGAGAGAGAGAGATGAAGCGTCCGGGAGAGTCGTGCGTAGGGTCGAAAACGACATCGTGAGAGCGCACCTCCGCCAAACCGAGATTCCTCTCTTTCGACGTTGCGGAGAGAAATCGAGGAGAAAAGAGAGGAGGATGGCCTCATGTTGTTGGCCGTCGTCGCGTTGGAAGGAGAATCGAGAGAGAGTGAGTGAGAGAGAGGGGGAGAGAGTGAGAGAGATCGGAGACGTCGAGATTCGATGGGAGTAAAAGGGAGCCAACCACGTAACGCTGGCCCGCAAAACACGAACAACGTTTCGCTCTGCTCCGCTCGACTCTCAAAGAGTCGATGGATCGGCTGGTGACCTTGAGGAGGAACGGCCGATTTCCTGGTACGGATGTTTCCGTTCTTTTTTTTCTTTTTTTCTTTCATTTTTCCAAATAATCCACGCGAGGATGGGTGGAGCAACAAAAGCGAATCATCGTCGCGATCGCCGCGACGTGGCCCGGTTTAATTGAATCTCGCCAACGGGTTGGCGATTGCTTTCCGCTCGCGCGCGCACCACGGAGCGAAAGAGACGGACGGACAAAGAGAGAGAATAAGAGAGAGAGAGAGAGAGGAGAACGAGCGTCGTATTACGAGACGCGGAATTTTTCGTGAATGAACGCCGGAGGGGGGAAAAAAGAGAAAGAGGAAACGGGCGAGAGTGGAGCGGAAAAGAGAGAGAGAGAGAGAGAGAGGTGGCGGGGTGCTAGAGGGAGAGAAACGAGAGAGAGAGAGAGGAAAAAAAAGGAAGAAAAGAGAGGGAGAGGGAGAGCGGCCGGTACGCAGGAGCGACTAGGAAAACCGGGCAAAAAACACGGAGAAAACGAGAGTGAACGAGGAGCAGGGTCGAGCTTAACGTACGTACACACGGTACTCGTAACACGCGGCCCGGAGCGGCGCGCGCGACAAAAGGATCGGGCGCTGGCAGACGGATTACGTCATTTCCCAGCCAACCTCTAACGTCTGGCATTATATTCGTCTAGCGATCGTCTAGCCGCACAGGAGGCGATCCCTCCCTTCATGGGCAAACACGCTACTAAACTAGCGCCGCTACACACGCGTCTACCTTTCACGGTCGCGCCGCTGCTGCTGCTGCTCTTTACACGCGTTCTATCCTACGTATACGTATATATATCTGTACGTGCGCGTATGTTTGTGTGGTGTATTATAAACCGTACGTATATATATATATATATACATATATCTCTGTACTATAGGTACTCTACCGAGACGGGTTAACTAGCTGAGCGTAGACACGCGAAACGTGTCCGTGAACATCGACCAAATCATGCTTACGATACCTTCTTCTCGCTCCTTCTTTTCACGTGTATACGTGTGTATACATACACGATACTTTCTGCATACGTGGTACACCACACAAACCGGAATAAATGCACGCGTAGTCGCGAATATAGACATGTGCAACGGTCGGGCGCGCACACAATGTTGGCCGATAGTGAGTTCTCGAGGTGTGCGTGTATCCGTGTATATGCGTAGCGCGCGCGAATACGTACGAATAGAACACGTATATACGCACTTCTCTCTCTCTCTCTCAATCTCTCTCAATCTCTCTCTCTCTCTCCCTCTCTCTCTCACGGACACACGATCTGTCGTTTCCTCCGTGTCACGCACACACGCGCACACACCCTCTCGTCCCTCTCTTTCCCACTCTCCTTCTTTCTCACTGCCCGTCTCTCGCACTCTTTCCCCCGTACAGTCGCGCTCGTAACGTATCTTTGTCGCGTGTATACACGCGTTTCTCTCGCTCGAGCATACTATCTATCGGACGCGTCTCTCGCTTTAGAAGCCGACAGGCGGCCGAAGGCCACCACTCTCAGCTGTGGACGTACCTTGATCGTTGAGCGCGAAGTAAAGTGTGGGGCTCCTTTGCCTGGTGTCCTTGTCGTCGGTGCTAAACCCACCGTTTGACTGTCGGATGCGACGATCGCGACGAAGCGAGCCTTCTTTTGCCGTCCTCTCTGCTGTCCGCTGTCCTCTCTGTGTGTCGATTTCTGTCCTGTCTCCTCTCCTCCTCCTCCACCTCCGTCGTCGTCGTCGGCCGGAGACGATCCACGGACCGGGAAGTCTCAATTCCGCCCGAGATCCTCCTCCTATGCCGTGCAATCGTCGCTCGCGGTCTCTTGGGCTGTTGCGGGGCGTGCAGGGGGCACTCGTAGGTCCATCCTCGTGAAAAGGTGCACGGCCAACGTACGACGGCGACAACAACGAGACTCGTCGTCGCCGTGCGCGTCACCGATCCTCGAACCGCGTGCGACGAAACGTCGTCGGCAACGTCGTCGTGACCCTGATACGATCCACACGAATCGAAAACACAAATCGATCAAAGATTCTCTCCGTTTCCTCGATCGAACCGTCACCGATCACCGTCAACCGATACGAATGTACAGTCCTCCTCCTCCTCCTCCTGCTTCTCTTTCTTCTTCTTCTTTTCTTCGCTTGCTACGTAGCCTCACGATGCGAAAAGGGTCGGGGAATGAAAAGAAGGGGGAAGGAGAAAGAAAGGGGGAAAAAAGAAAAAGAGGAAAGAAAGGGTAACGGTATTGTAGCACTCTTTTCTTCTTTTCCTCCGTCAACCCCCCGATTCTTTTTCTTCTTTTTCTCTTCTCTCGTTCGTCTCACTTTTCCTCCCTCGTCCTCTCCAGGCTACTCGACGAAGAAGAACTCGAATACTCTCTTCCTCGCCCGGGAGGATGTAACAACGTATCGGTACACGCGGGTGTCACTCGCGCTTCGAAGGACGCAAGGGTCGAGGAAGAAGAAGAAGAACAAGAACAAGAACAAGAAGACACGTCCTCGGCGGGGGCCCCTTGCTACAACGTAACACCGCGATGGCACGCACCGTGTCGCGTAGAAGAACGGATGGATGGAACGACGATCCACGGATTTTTCCCTTCTCTCGGTCGCTCGGTGTCCGCAACGTGTGCGACGCGCGTGTAGATTGATAAATATCGGCCACGATAAATATCCCACGATCGATGCCTCTGCGCTCCTCGGAACGGGATCGATTTCGATTCGTTCTTCACTTCGTGAATTCGTGATCCTCGATCGACGCGCAAAATATTTCTTCCTTCCTTCCTTCCTCCTCGGTCGTAGTTGCGGACAGTGGCCTCGACAGTTGGGCGCGATTCGATTCGAGAAGAGAGAGAGAGAACGCGGCAACGGAAAAGGAAAAACAGGGGGGGGAGGGAGGGGAAAAAAAAAAAAAAGAAAACGATGTACGTTTATACGCAGCACTCCCGTTTGATCTTCCAACAACCGTTGCGATGTTGCACGGTGTCACGTTATATCACGCGCAAAACGTTACGAATGATCGAGCGTGGAACGAGGATCGGCGAGGAGCGCGATTCTTGCGTAAAAAAAAGATCTAGAACGGCGTATCGGCGAGCGAAGTTGTCGGATCTCTGTTGTTGATCACCGAAGAAGGATCCCGCGGTAAAGTATCCGGTATTATCTTGCGGGACGACACCATCGAGCGAAGGACCAGCTCCCTGCCGCTTCTTTAGGACACACCGGGGGACTACCTAGTCGTAGAGTGATTGGGAACGCGACTGGCCAAAGCACTTGATTCGCGCGCGGTTCGGTTTGCCCGTTGCTGCGCCTCTCCCGTGCAGTTTTTTCGGCGGTCTCGTGGTATGCGTGCATGCGCGTGCATGTATGCGTGCGCCCGCGCGCCCCTGTGTGTGTCCCTCGGACTTTTTCTCTCTCTCTCCTTCCTCCTCCTTCTTCCTGTCCCTCTCTCACTCTCCTCGCTGCTACACACGACCGTGTTTCTCTCTCTGCACGCGCGCGTACCGGCTCGGCCCGCACGTCTGAATTTCCGTAGGTGTGTGCACGCTTCCTCTCTCTCTCTCCACACGCGCGTCGCGCATCCGTGTGTATGCCGTTTACACGCGTCCTCTCTCCGCGCGTGTGTTTACACACGCCGTCGTCGTGAAATCGTGTGCAAGCGAGCCTGCTTGCCTGCGTGCGTGCATGCGTGCGTGCGTGCTTCCGACGTGGTCGTCGTCGTCGCCGCCGTCCTTGTCGCGCGATATCGTCTTCGTCGTCGTCGTCGTCGTCGTCGTCGTCGTCTTCTTCGTCTTCGTGGTCGGCGTCCTTGCGCGCTGCGTCTTCTTCTTCTTCTTCTTCGTCGTCGTCGTCGTCCTCGTCCACGTCGTCGTCCACGTCGTCGTCGTCCACGTCGCAGTCGTCGTCGTAGTCGTAATCGTAGTCGCGGTCCTCGTGGTCGTCGCGGTCGTGGTCGTGAACGCGGTCGTCGTCGTGGTCGTGGTCGTCGTCCTCGTCGTCTTCGTCGTCTCTACGCGTCCGCTCCGATCCGCTCTCGTCGGTGCTGCGTGCGTGCGCGCCCTGGGTAGGCGAGGGTATAGTTACCGAAATGTTAACCTCGTGGAACCACTTTTTATTGAGTGTCGCAAAATTCATAGGAACCTCGCGGAACGAGGAGAGGGGCAGTGGCCCCCGTTCTCTCTCTTTCCCTCGGTCCGTCCCTTTCTTTCTCTCGATTTTCTCCACGTTGGCGGGGTTAACGCGTGAGAGGGGCGGCAACCCCCACCTATACTCAGCCTCCTGCCCCGCGCCACCCCTCCGACTACACTCCACTACCCTCCTCCTCCACAGCCGCCTCTTCCTCCACCTCCGCCGCCGCCACCACCTTCTCCTCCTCCTCCTCCTGCTCCGAGCAGCCTGGTCCTCGCCAATTCTTTGGCCCCACCACTTCCTCGCTAGTGGTCCCCCAACCCTAGCTTTTGTCCCTCTCTCGCTCTTTCTTTCTCTCTCTCTCGCTCTCTCTCCCTCTTTCTCTTTCTCTCTCTCTTTCTCGTCTTCTTGCTACTCCTCTTTCATGCAACACTTCGTTCGTCGTTCGTTCGTTCGTTCGTTCGTTCGTCGTTCGTTCGTTCGTTCGTTCGTTCGTTCGTACGTTCGTACGTTTGTTCGTTCGTTCGTCGTTCGTTCGTCTGTTCGTTCGTTCCCCTCGCCCGTCTCTCGAGTCTCGACCGTTCGCCTGCCTTCCCGCTCTGCCCCTTCGTTTCTCTCTTCGTCACCCCACACCCCGAACCTCGACCCCTGGCCCACGTCTCTCTATCCGTGTCCGTCTCTCTCTCCGTCTTTCTCTCCCAACCGCTTTTCGCGCGCTTTTCCCGCTCTACTCGCCACTGCCTGCACCCTTCCTAACCCTCTCTCTGTTCCGTTCCTTCCTCGTCCTCCCTTTTCCCCTTCTATACACGCTCTTCTATACGCACACCCTTCTTGTCGCTTCCTTCTCTCTCTCTCTCTCTCCTCCTTTCCCTTCCCCTCCTTCCAAGCCCTATCGCGGCATTTAGCCGAATTTGCCTACGTTTAACTGCGCATCCAAAAAAAAAAAAGGAAAAAAAAAATTCCTGTCGATTCTCTGGATCTAGAAACGTCCTCGATCGTTTTCGAAACTATCCGTATCCGAAACATCGTGGAAGGATATGCTTGGAATGCGTCGCTTCGCCCCGCCAGACGCAGACGCGATCGTTTTCACAGATGCAATTCCTTCGATACGAGACGCCCGCCCGTCCTTCGCAACTATACACTTATTCAATCCGTAAGTAGGATGTCTAACTTTTTTCGATGCATCTGTATCAATAAACTGCAAGGTGTTTACCTTTGCCCGGCCGTAGGTACGCGCCGCATCCACGTCACGAGGCGTGATAACACCAACGAACGGATGCAGATTCGCGTCTTTCGAGATACGCGATCGAAATACTTTATCGCGTACGGGAAGAGTACGCATGGCTTCGCTCGAATTTAGGCGGGCAATGGTTATGGGATGCGCGCCAGTGTCGCGCGCGTGCGAAAACTCGAACCAACCAACTCTCTGTCGATCCTTTCGAGATCGATCGATTTTTAAAGAAAGGAAGAAGGAAGAAGGGGCGGCTGTCGATACGAACGAAAATTTTGCGGTTTGTCTCTCGAGATCGAGTAGAGTTATTTCTAGCTAGAGCTAGACCAAGCCAAGCTCTGAAATGAAGACGTTTCCCTAATGGAGCGGTCTCCTCGGCCCTTGAGAACGGATGGACGGCAGGTGCTCGACGCGAGACCACGACTAAATTCGAAATTTTCGTTTATGGGTCGAGAGATCCAATTTTCTGGAACTCGCGCCCATGCAAATTCCAATTAATATTTCGTGGATCATTAACGGACTCCTGCTCGTCCTTAATCGATCGCCTTCTTCGATCCTCCCGAGCACTTGCTTGAATCTAATTGATGGGTTGCTCGCTTGCTCGCTCGATCGAGCTCGAGGTCAAACCATCCGCGAAAAAGCGCCTTCCTTTTTCGTGCGATATCGTCGTCGAATCGGCGGCCTTCATCGGCCGCCTCGTTAATAAAATACGAATCTATCGTTTGCGAAATCGTTCTCGTGTCGTGGTTGCGACATCTCTCTCTCTCTCTCTCTCCCCCTCTCTCTCGAATCCTTCCATTTCGCCGGTGCGTTTTTAACGCGCGGTTTTCCGCGCGGTATAGCAAGAAGAGGGAAAAAGAGAAGAGAAGGAAAAAGAAGAAAGGAAAGAAAGAAAGAAAGAAAGAAAAAAAATAAAGGAATGCAGCACTCGTCGATGTTTGCGCATGTGGCTGCGACCTGGAAAAGAAACGGCTCGTCGTCGATAAAAAGTTACCTCTGCATCGGGTAGATATGTATGCCATTTCTAAAAATACCATTTCTGAAATAGCGTTTTCGGCCGCGCGTGCACGTACACACGTTCGCAGGGATCGGGCGTGCATCGTCGAATCGTCGGCATTGGCTCGGCCTCGCGTCGCGGGACAACAATCGGCCAAATGTATCCGTCGCGAGTAATCACGAGAAGGGTGAAAATACGGGTGAAACGAGGGGCGATCTCTCCGGGGAGAGTCACGGCTCGACTACGCGCCGTATCCTCGGATTAATCTCCCGCGCGATAACTTCTAATCAGCGTTACTCCTTTCTTCCTTCCTTCCTTTCTTCCTCCCTCGTTTTCGACACTCTCGAAAATCTTGACCAACCGTCGACTTTCTTGCGGTCTCGAGAGAGAGAGAGAGAGAGAGAGAGGTAAATCGAGCCGGATCCCTGGCTCGACGACGACGAGTTTTCGGCCGGTCGGCCGCCGACGAGTCTCGTATTACCTGTGACCGAAATTCGTTCGGGCAAAAGAAAATGGCAATAAGGAGTGGAGAAGCGAGAGAATTCCGAAAAATTCGATTACCATACCGTGAGATTACCAACGGAGCCTCTTAATCCCTCTCCTCCTCCCACCATTCCCCCTCTCCCAAAAGTCGTCTATTATCGCCACGATGCAGAATTAAGCCTATCGCTTTTCCGTGTACCGGCGTGTTTGCAGTGTGACTAACGCGCTTTCGAGATAAGATTATAATTTCACACTCGGCACAGGCGATCTCGGTTAACGCCTAACGCGCCCCCCTTCTCCCCGATCGTTGGATATTCTCCTTTCGCCTCGTTCTATTCCTTTTGACGTCTAACCATTTCCTCCTCTCCTTTACTTCCTCCTCCTCCTCCTTCGAGAGGAATAATAATTCGTCACTTTCTCCTTCTTCTTCGTCCATCCATTGCGCGTGTGCGCAAGGACGATTGACAAAAAGGCGAATAATCGAAACTATCGGGCGGCCAAACGAATCTTTCCACGAATCATCGATCCCAGCGGCGGACGATCTCTCTCCGCAGGGATCCTTGACCTGACTCACCCGATCCCCGCCAAAAGTGAAACGAGCCTCTTCTCGCAATAAGCCGCTACTACCGTTGTCTCGCCGAGAACCGACGTGAATGAATTATAAATTGCGCGAGGTGGTGGTGGCCTACAGGCCTCCGGCAAATAAATCTCGGCCCGGGATAATAAGACGGAATAGGAACACGAAACCCTCAGCCCCGTCCCGTCCCGTCGAGGTTGCAACGAATCGAGGTAGAATTCCGCTAAGAATTCGGATCTCTGTAAACCTTCTCCCAGCGAGGATCGAGCTGAAAACTGGTTCCCCTTATACGCTCGATCTTCCTTACTTTCTCCCATCTTTTCCCTTTTCTCTCTCTGTCCGAATCGCCATGATTCCTCTCTATCCGTATCTATCTTCCACTTCCACGAAAACGAGAGAACGAGAGAAGCAAGCGAAAAGCAGAAAGAGAGAGAGAGGAACGAGAATCGTGTCTCGCCTCCTTGTTGTTTCTCCTAGAAACAGCGTCGAGGAGGAGGGAGATGGTCGTTGCATCGTCCTAGAATGCATCCTTCCTGTCACGTCCTTGAACCAGGGATCGAGGGATCTTCTTCTAGCTTGACGAGCGCGTTGGATCGCCGCGGCGCACGGGTCCTTCGCACGGGCCTCGCTAGCAGATTGGGCAGGATGGCTTCCTGCGAGTTTGCTAGTCGAGAGAGGGCCATGAACCCCGAACAGGTTGCCCCCTTGGACGTTCACCTCCTGTGCCGCCTCGACACCCGTCCCCCTGGCCCTTCTTCTTGCTCTATCTTCCTCCAAAGGGTCCGTTCGCCTCGATCCCCTCCTCTCTCTCTCTCTTTATATATATATACGTATATCTCTTCTCCTCGTTCTACTACCATTTTTCTGGCCAGCTTCAAAAGCTAGCCACCCTGGGCCCCGAGGACCTGTGTCCCTCCTTCCCCTTCTCCTTCTCCCCCTCCTCCTCCTCCTCCTCCTCCTCCTCGCGTTTCCTTCTACCTCGCCCCCCCCTCCAACGCTACCTTTCGCCAAACAACTCGCCAGCTTCAACCTCTTACCTGCGAATTTACGCTATATTCAACGCCACTTGGACGGTGTTAGATAATCTTTTGTGTTAAAAATCTCGCTCGCCCTGCTTCCCAAGAGATGTGGTCTCCCTCTCCCTCCCTCCCTCTTTATTTAAAACACTATCGAGAATCTTTTCTCTCCTCTTCGAAATCGATTCTTTTTTTCCACCTCTCCCCGCCATTCGAACGAATTTTCAGCGTATCAACGAGATGAACGAACGAAATTGGGGGGGAGGGGAGAGCGTTTTTCGTGTTTTTCGCGCTCCTCGTCGCGCCATCGAAATATTTTCGAAATATTCTTCGTGCCGCGTGCCGACTTCGATAGGATTTTCGCAACACCGCGGTGACGACACCTGATGTGATCGCGGCGCATCAAAATTGCCAACGTATTCGCGGTATGCGTTTGTCAGGGAAACGGGAATAGGGCAAACGAGTGTTGGACGAGGCGAGGGAGGGGCGGGAAAAAAAGAGAGGAAAAAAAGGAAAAAACGGTTCCCAAACGCGGCGCGAATCGAGTCGATCCGATTCCACTTGTGGCACGACCGATATATATATATATATATATACACGCGCATATATACGCTGTGACCGATTCGCTGTCTCGAATGGACGGGTTGCTCGTGTTTCCATGTACCATCTCGAGTCTAGCATTACCGCGATCGATCGCACGCGACCGTCGTTCATCCGTCGTCGATGAATCCGACGATCGATTTCCTCGCGACGATATCCGTTCCCTCGGTTTGGGAACCGCTGGGGCTAGAATGCAGCGACTCGTCTAAATATGTCGCGCATAGAAGAACCAACTCCGTCTTAGGCAATCGCGCATAGCCTTCCTAGAGCTTCAATTACGCTGACCGTTGGCGATTTCGCTAGCTCGTTGGAGGAGGGAACGTTACAAAGGAATACCTTATACGCGATATAATACAACGCGATATAATTTATTCGTGCGAGCGCGTGTATGTGTGTGTGTGTGTATGCACGCGAGGATGGAACCTCCTCGTGCACACACGACGCTCGTGCACGACAACGTTGGTTCGACCACGACAGGAGTATAATGGTAAACGTTCAATGAAGAAATAGTCGTTCGTGGAATTGGAACTGGACCGTCCCCGTTGTTGTCGCCGTTTTAAAAGGTTTATTACCAGCTCATCGGATTTGGCAATCGGCGTTTCGCGAACGGGCGATGCATCACTGTCACTGTCACTGTCACTTCGCCTCAATCCCACTTCGTTTCCTTGCACACGCCGCGCGGGCCACTCGTTACCGTCCCGTCGTCCATCGGTGCTCTCCCGCTGCACCATCCGACGACTTCTTGCTTCCTGACCCTTGGCCATTCAGCCAAGACGCCGGTCGTTGAACTTGGGCCGCGTATTTGGGACGAGCCCTTCTCGCCCGCCCTCCTCCGTATTACGTACTCCGTATATCGAATAATTAAATTCTCTCCCTTCCCTCAGCTTTCCTTTCCTTTTTTTTCTTTTCCGTTTGTTTTTTCTCGCCCCCTAGGAGATCTCTCTTTGCTCCTCTCTTGGAGAGGAGGAAGCGCATATTTTTTTCACCTATCGAGCAACAATTAAATAATTATTTCCTCCCGTACACGTTCCACCAGCCTCGGTCGCGCCTTAAATATCGCTTAACCGACTGAACTATCCGTAACGTCGAGAACAGGGATTGGATTTCCTGGTAGATTATGATTGTTACGCGTCGACACACAGTCGAGGCCAACTCTCAACCACCTTTCCAACCCGATCTAACGTCGCAACGTCTCGTAATCGATCCCTGACTAGTTGGATAGTTCTCCCTCCTTCCCTCCTCCTTCCCAAGAAAAGGAAACAAAAAAAAGATCGGAGGAACACGTGCAATTTTCTGCAGACTGCAGGCCAACAGCACGCGCTGCCGGTCGTGCAGCTGGACTCGCGCCGCGTTTCGCCCGAATATTCGCCGATTATTCGAGGAGGAAGGGAAAAGGAAATCTCGAAGCGATCATCTCTCGATATTCGCGTAATTCCCTTTCCTTTCGAAAGAAAGAAACAAAAAAAATAAATAAATAAATAAAATCGTGAGGAAGATACTTAAATAAAACCGATGGCCGAGGAAGAGGGAGCAACGAAGTCTACACGATTCTTGCGCAATTTCGAAAGAAAGAACCCTAATTCACGATTCGCCTCCCGATTACACGCGTGTGCGTTCTAACGCATAATGAACAACCGGAAGCGCCTTCCCCTTCGCTTCGTGATTCGAGCGAATTTTTGTGGACGAGCCCCGTCCCTTAACTCGCTCGCAGTTAATAAATGAAACGTTACGAGCGTAACGATCACCGGATGTCCGATCGCTCCACGCGGCTGAAAATAATAGCAACGTAGAGCGAGACGGAGAGAGAGAGAGAGAGAGAGCTTTCTAATTGTCGGTTTATCGAAAGGGGAAATAAATTAGAAACCTATACGATATATACACGTATATGTATATAATATCTGCAGCGTATTTAATCAAGAGAGATCTCCGAAGAGAGCGAGCGCGTCGCGATTTCGGCTCTTCGATTTCGGCCAGGTGACGGTTCGAGTTTATTCTCAAAAGCAAGAAGAGAAGAAAAGGAAAGAAGGAAAGAAAAATGTTGCCGCCGCGTGCACCTTGAGGCGGCGGCGCAATTTTCTACAAGTGAGTACGTATCACGCGTATAGCGCGTGATTGGTCGAGTGCAGCCGGCTCGCGACATTAAGCAGCGACCTCGTGTACCTCGCCTCAAAGCGGGTAGTGGAGCAACGCGATCAAGGCGAACATTCATCGGTTAAGCATGAAACCGTTCGGCTCGAGCTGGAGGCTTTGGTGACGCAAGGGATCGGTTATGATGAAATTGGTTGGAATACCGTCGAGGCGACTTTTAGACAGACCCCCAGATTCATCGATGTCTCTCTCTCTCTCTCTCTTCTTTTCTTTCGCCGTAAAGAGAACTCTTTCTTCTCCTTTTCCCTTCCTTCCCCGATCGTCCTGTCAAAATCATCGGATCGATCTCCTATAAATAAGATTCGCGCCATTATTAATATTATATACGGAAATTGATATCTTCTTCTCCGCTATTACGCATCTTTTGGTGCGAATGGACGAAGCGAGAAAGAGGAGAGACGAGTGGTAAATAGAGGGGAAAAGAATGAAAACTAGACGAGAGAGAGAGAAACGATGGAAAAAAAAAACGAGCATCGCGTCATGGCATAAGTTAGCACGCCAAATCGTGTACACAGCTTGTTAAATTCACGGACGATGAAAATCTGCCTTCTATATCGGGTATAAAAATCGATGTTCACGGTTAAACGTTTTAAATTTGTTTCACGCCAGACGCTTTTTAATCCAATCGAGTTTTTCGCGGTCGTGTTTTTATTTTCACGCCACGCGGGATCATCTTCCACCCCCTTTTTTTTTCCTCTCCCTCTCTCTCTCTCGCTTTTCAGCTTTCCTCCCCAACCCCCGTTCATTTTCATTTTTTTCCCCCTCCCCCTTCTCTCTCTCTCTCTCTCTCTCTCTCTCTCGTTTTTTATTCCTCCTCCGGTCCGGTCCGATCCGATCCGATCCGATCCGATCACCGGTCGGAAATCGGACGAGAAACATTATCCGCGGGACAACTCTATCCAGAAAGTCGAAATTTCGATCGATCCGTCCGCTCGTTACGCCGCGATTATGCGATTGGACGCATTCCGCGTGGGAACGCACCCCACCCCCACCCCTCCCCTCCCCTCCTCCCCATCCCGGACGTAAGTGGCTGCATAATGGACGATCATTATACGCGCATCCTTCCTTGCGAATTTCGTACAGAATTTCGTTTGTTAAACAACGCGACGCGTATCGCGCCGTCCGAAACGAGGCGCAAACAAACCGTGTGGATGTATACGTACACGTATAATATGTGTGTGTATATATATATATATATATATATGTTAATAATACGATGCGGTAGATGTAAGATAGTTATAATTAGGTGTGTACGTAGCCGGTCTAGAAACGCACGAGCTTACCCATGTGAACTTCCTTTTTCCTCGCAGTTTTCGGCCGTGGCCGAAACGTGAACCCCGTTCCCGGGACCCGCCAACTATTCCCCGCTTCGTTGAACATTCCTACAACCCGAAAACACTCCCGACAACACAAACTTTTCCCCTCTCGTTCCCTCCGCTCTCCCCTCCTAGAACACGAAGCGAGAGTTGGTCACTTATACTGGTGTAAATATATATATATATTTTGATTTTTCGGAGATGGAATTGAAATTTATTGAAACGCGGCTACGAAAAAAAGAAAAGAAATATCGGGGGACAATTCGACATTAGGTCGAATAAAATTTGAAACGACGAGTCACGGATGCATGGAATTTTTCAATAGACGCGGAGAAGGCAAGTTTCTTGTGCGTCCCTTCCGCGTGTCCCGGCTCCGGAAATTTCCCATGTGCCCTCCCTCCCTCGCCTCTGTCACCTCTCGCTCCAAGGGGGTGCGGCGAGGATATTATTAATTACCCTGCGCGTTCCCCTTCCTTTCCTTCGTTCGAACAACTTCCAGGAACGAAGAAGAAGAAGAAGAAGAAGAAGAACAAGAGGAAGCAACAACTGTTTCACGCGCAGGATAAAAAAGATCGAGGGAACGAAGGAAATCGGGCGGCGGATATTTTCGGGCGGATGCTCCCTCACTCCCGCGTTCCGATTAAATCCTCGACGCAGGATAGAAACGCGGAAGCGGAGCGGAGAACGCGGAGAAACGCATCGGTCAAGGTAAACAGGGGCGTTTTATTATTTGCGCGGCTACTTTGTTTGCGAAAATTACGTATTCGCGCGACGATCATTGTAGCACGGTTACGTGGTCCCTCCACCCCCTTGCCCTCCCCCTTGCCCTCCCCCGTGGGGAGGGGGAGGGTGGAGGGTGGCCGAGGGCGGCGGGGGAGAGGGGCGAGAGAAGGCGGGGTTATGGGGCAAGAGACGAGAGTGCAGAGAGGGTCGGGGGGAGGGGAGGGGGACCGGGATGCGCGCGAGATCTCTGTTATTTTAACGTTTTTGCGAGGTCGAATGGACAGGTACCGTGCTAACCGATTCGTTTGCCGGCAACGTTATAGTTTTGTTCGAGTGGGCGGATGGGGCGGGGGCAGATCGAAGTGTTATTAATGCTGGTACGCGCGGCGGGAGGCAAACAAAAATAATTAATATTTATCATTCACGATTTCCGCGTGCACGTCCAATCGGAACGCAATATTCCCTGGAGCGGACGCGCTAATGCAAACGCGCCGCGGTACCCATCGAGAATTTCGTTCCGTAGACCATCCGCGTTAATTCGATAATGCTGATCACGCTCGACGGCGGATGGCTCGCACATTTATTTCGACGCTCGCGCGCTCCTCTTTTTTGATAAAATTGCAAAAATATAATGCGCCCGGCTCGTCGATAACGCCCGCCACCCGCCGAAACGAGATACAGATCCAACCGCCTCTCTTCCCTCCCCCTTCCTCCCTCCCCCCCCTCGCCGCGCTCCGCTGATCCTATAATCACCTACCGATTTAAGCGATTGGCTTTTTGAAAAATTAAAAAAAAAAATGGGAGAGAGAGAGAGAGAAAGGAAGAGAAAAAGGAGAAAGGAGGATGGGGTGGGGGAGAGACACGTCCCTCCAGCTAGCGTTAGCGAATACGTTTTTCAACACGATCGATTCTCCCTCTTTCTCTTTCACGTTAATTTACGGAGAGAGAGAGAGAGATATTTCTCGCTTCTCGATATCGCATGCGAGAGATCCGCTCTTTCTTTCTTCTTCTTCTTCTTCTTCTTCTTCTCCTCTCGAAGATCGTGGAACGTGGATGCTCGTAGATAGGTATCGGCCGCAACCACGAAGCCAGCAACCATTCGTCGTTCCATTCCCGAAGCTTGTGGGAGAACCGTGGCGGGGCAGGATGCAACGAAACAATCGGTGGACAGGAAGAATGGAAAAAATTTTTGCCAAGTTCACGAACCGTGACCGTGGCCGCGGCCAAAATTCACGGCTCGGGAGAGGAGTGGAACCCCGTCCTCGTCGCGCACCACCTTCTTCCCCCTCCCCTCCCCCTTGACGACGTCAGACGTCAGATCCCCATCCGCGATCGTCGCCGATTCGCGGGGGGAAGGGAATTCTCCGAGCCGTCCCTGCGCCTCGAGAATATCTTCTTTCGCCCGTTCTATCGCGAATCTGCTTTTTCTCGTAACGCAAGTGTCCTATTTTTAACGGGCCAAACGGGTGTAAACTCCGAATCGGAGCGGGTGGCCGTAGCGAGAAACTTTTCTCGCGCGAATCCCCCGGCTCTATTAATAATACGCGAGTAGCGCGAGCGGCGTCAACCAACCCCGCTTTTTACTATTTTTCCTTTCTTTTTATTCCTTCCTCCCCACCCCACCCCACTCCATCCTTTCCCGTATCCTCCGCCGGATCGGAAGATCAAGAACCCGTTAAATTCGGCGCACGGTTTACAGACCGACAGGTTTCCCCTGGCCGCTGGATATCGCGGGCTATTTCTTTCTCTCAAATCAAACATTCTGGAAATAAAGTTTGGCCATTCTTGCGAACACTCTCTCTCTCTCTCTCTCTCTTCTCTCTCCTCGCTCTTTCCCTTCCTCTCGCGTGCACACACGTAACACGTGTACGTATGCATCTTCTACGTATACACTCGCACGCGCACGTACATGTATACAGTCACGCACAACGGAGAGTTTGGCTAGAGAGAGAGAGAGAGAGAGAGAGAGATTAAGGCCGTTGCACCGGAACCCTCGAAACACACTCGACTTGCACGACTGCGCTACATACTTGCTACCTACTGCTTATCTCGAATGGCCCGTTCGAATGCCATTTACCCTCCTCTCCCTCCCCCCTCTAGCCCTCGTTTCAATCGAACTACGATCGGTTCTAATCACTGGCACGCACACACGTATACACACGCACAGTACGAATCTCTAACCTCGCGATCCGAGGAAAAGAAAAAGGAAAAGTCGTTGTTCCTTTTTCGAGAGAGACGTTCCTCTCGAGAACCTCCTCGAGGGGGAGAGGATTGGAGAAGGGTGAGAATGGAGAGAGAGAGAGAGAGAGAGAGAGGTTAAGGGAGGAGGGTAAAGGGGAGATGCATGGGAATCGCGATCTCGATTCGATGCTTTCCTCTCCTCTCTAAACGGCTAAGTCAAGCGTAGTAGTCGGAGACGAAGAGGAGGACGAAGGACGAGGGCAATGCACCAGTCGAGTCGATGCACGCAGGGCGGGTCTTTCGCGGGCAGGTGGTCCCCTGCTCGAAGAACTTTTGTCGGGGCGTTGATCTTCCTCCGAGCACGGGCCACGGGGAACAGGGAACCTCTCCTTTTTCTCGATAACGACACCTTCCTTCCTTCCTTCTCCACAACGTGTCCATCCTCCTCCGTCCATTCTCCGTGTTGCACTCTCCGCGGGAGAGACGGGTGGGGGAGGTGAAGAAAAACGGCGAGCCATCGTTTCGAGCAATCCCGATTTTCGCGTGAAATTCGAAAGCGTGGAGGGGCCGGGCCCCCCCTTGAACGTTTTCTATGCCCCCGTCGGCTCCATCGAAAAAGGGAACGAAAGCCAACGAAAGGGACGAACACTCCTTCGCCCTTCGAATATTCGATGGACCTCGTGAATATATTTCCTCTGTTCTATTCTGCGTCTATTCTCTAACTGCGCAGTTATTTACGAAACGCGGCTCGCCTAGAACTACGCAATTAAGATCCGCGAGCAACGAGCAACTGAGCGAGGTGTGAGTCACCTCTTATCGCCGCTTCGCGTTAAATATTTATCGACTCGAGTCGTGTTTGTTTACGCCCGAGCTTTGCTATATAATACACGCGGAAGAGATGACGCGGGGAGCGAGATGGGAAAAGGAGAGAGAAACGAGAGAGAGAGAGAGATTGACCGTTGGCGAGGCGAAAAAGGAATTGCCTACACCGCGTCGAGGGGGGAGAAGATTTATCGGCGAAGAAGGTCCTCCATCCGGGGACCGGGTCTGGAAACGGGTCTCGGGACATCTCGCTTTCTCCGCGTGGCGAGCATCGCGTGGCCACGGTTTCTGGCCGCCTAGCAAGCTCGTCAAAGCCCCGCGAATTCGTCGGGCGGGTCATTTAAATTCCGTGGTCTCGCCAATGGCGAGGCACGGACGGCGTTGATCTGCGAGAAGAATGCGAAGTCGGTTGAAAACCCCTCTCTCTCTCTCTCTCTCTGCCCGGTTCTCAGGAGGAATCGAGGACGGCGTCGAGGTGGTGCGGCGTTTCGAAGCCGAGGAAGGCGAAAGAGGACGGAGGCAAGGGCTTCGTGCTAGCCGCTAGTACACGGAGGGCATCGTATTGCATGCACGACTCGCTGCTAGTAAGCCGAGACGATTGCACGGAATGGAAGAAAAAGAAGTTTGGGAGGGAGAGAGAGAGAGAGGGAGAGGGAGAGAGGGAGAGAGGACGGATGAAAGCGGAACGCAGCGGCGTGGCGTGGCGCGGCGCGGGCCTGAGCCGCGGCTGAGGAGGCAGGGGGACGGGTAACGCTGCCGAAAACCGACTAGCGATTGCATTAAATAGAAGAGGCACGATGATTCTCGAGCGGCTGCTCGAGGAACGTCTCAACTCTCCTCCTCGTGGAGAACGAGGGGGAGAGAGAGAGAGAGAGAGAGAGAGAGAGGGGCCAGAGGGTAACGAAGAAGCACTGTTGCCAGGAGGGGTGTGGGGCGAGGATGAAAACGGAGGCGGCGGAGGAGAGCGGAGGAGGAGGAGGAGGAGGCGAAGCAAAACGAGAGGTCGAGGGGAGAGGGGAGGGTCTAGAAATTAGGTTGTTGCACCGGGGCCACGGGTGGGAGAAGCCCAAGGCCCTTGTTACCTTCCCCTACGTGAATTTAGGCCGTTGCACTTTTCGGCCCGGTGTGGTGGGGGGCCTAAATAGGAGGAATGCGTTTGGTGGGGCACCGAGGCGCAACGACGAACCACGGAGGGATAGCGCATTTAGGTGCAGCCTCGATTCGGAGAGGGGACTCTAGCAAAGAGAGACAGGGCCGCATCTGGCTTGCAATTTTTTCCTCCGTCCGTTTCTTGCCGGGCCCTCCCCGTCGTCCTCTCCTTTCCTCGTCCAGCCCGAGGCGTCCCGATTTTCCTCCTTCTTTAGTTTGTGTTTCTCCAACACGCACGCTTTTGTCCGACCATCCATCCACGAAAATTTTGTCCCTTCGAAAAAAATTAAAGTGGAAAGATTGAAAAGGAATGAACCATTTCTCTCGTTTCGCGCGAGATCGAATCTAACGTTATTTCGTCGCGTGTTTCTAAAAAGAGACCTAACGCCAACTCGACTAATTAACTCGAAGAAGAAGTTAGGGTTTTCTAAAAACGAAACCATGAAACCCCCCCGTTCCGAATGGCCCACATAGCAGGCCGTCTGGAAATTTTCACGCAACGAGTGGCCGCAAGGCGTGGCTTCGCGCGAATTTCTTCTACGCTCCCGTCGTCTGCTTGATTAGACTCGTCGCTTTCGAACGGGGGAGAGGAAAAAACACGTTGTCGCGTATGTATATATATAAAGAGAATTCGTATCGAGGATCTAACGGATTCGATTTCCCTTATCGATCCAAGATTTACCGTCGAAAACTGTCATCGAAAATATACATATATATACAAATCTACGATTAAACGACGCGAAATGCGTTATCTGTCGCGACCGATGCCCGATTACGATCTAAGATAAAAAATAGATAGATAAATACCGACGAGATTGGAGAGAATATACGTGTATTCCCGGGACGAGAAACGCTCGAAATTTCGCGAAATTCGTTCCATTTCTTTTTTCCCCTATTTTCTACCTATCCTTCGAAAAAACACGCGCGCTCATCGAGGTCGAATCGAAAAGGAAAGAGGAAGGGAGGGTAATGATTCGTAAGAAAAAGAAAAGGAAGAGAGGAAAGAAGGGAAAGGAAAGGAAAAATTCGAAAAATCGTAGCGGATCTAAAAAAGTCGTAGCGGATCGAGCCGAGAGAGAGAGAGAGAGAGAGAGGAAGAGTTGGAGGAAGAGAGGAGGAGCAGCACAAGAGAAACAGGGTCCGCCGGGCCGGAGAGAAACGTAGCCCCGGGAACAACTTGCATTTAGGCCGTTGCACCTAAGGTGGGGTTTGCCCACGCCAGTCCCCGGATCGTGTGCAAGTGGGTATAAGTTATATACCTATTCGCGAAGAAAGCGGGCAAGTGGACCTAGCAACTAGAGGGGAGAGTGTGCGGCTCGTAGTGGTGAGCTGGCTCGGGGAACTGCATTACGGATGGGAGAGGGAGGGAGGGGGCCAGGCAGCAGCAACGCAAAAGTTAAAAGCGGTAGAAGGAGAGGAGGAGGAAGAAGAAGAGGAGGAGGAGGAGGAGGAGGAGGAGGAAGGTGATCGCGATGCCGATGCCCGATGCGGTTCGGTGTGTTGGCGGTAGGTGTGTTGGGTTACGTAGGAAAGTGTTGGTTGTAGAAGTTGGAAGCCGTTGCACTTCTGGGGCCCCTTCTGTCTCGTTCCCTCCCCGCATCGGCGAGGGCGGTTAGAGGGGCGAGGGGCGAGGAGGGGCGCGCAGCCGATGCATTTTGGGACTATTTGCCGGCGAGAGAGACCGATGGATACGTTTTGCAGCAAGGGGCAGAGGCAGGGGTTGGTGCGGAGTAGGGGTAGCGATGGCCGTTCAATTCTCTCCGCACCTCTCTCCCTCTCTCTCTCTCTCTCTCTGCAACTTTTCGAACCCGGGCCCCGCTCGTGAGAAGACTCGTGTCGTGTTCGAACGTCGAATGAATTGTAAATCGTTCGAGACACGTGGAAATGTCGACGCGATTCTCCCCTCTCTCTCTCTCGACGATAATAATATTTATATCTGCGAACGATACACGGAAATTACTTTACGCTTAAATCGTTTGTTTATATCGATACGGTGTCGTATGTAAAGCCATTCGTTTTCCTTTCGTCGATCCGTGCGGACGTGTATATATAAATACATATACATATTACTCGTGAAAGTAAATTTTCGACGTTTCGAAATTTACTTTTTCTCTTATTTTTTAACCGTTGGATAAAAAGGAAAAAAAAGAAAAAAAGAAAAAGAATCGAGGTGCGCGTAATGCGCGCAATTTTTTTTTTTCTTTTTCACGATGGGAAACGATGGGAAAGTGATCCCAACGATGCGTTGGGATCGAGCCCATCGCGCTAAGGTAGGGGACCGACCGATCGTCAAAGGGAAAGGAGGTTCGAGTACACGCACACACGGGGACGTGGCAACCGGGAGAAGATGCCTAGCAACGCATTGGTGGGGAGAATTTTTGGTGGGCGGGGGCGCGAGCCCGGGGGGGAAAGCCTAGCATGCATTTTAGGTGCACGGCTCGGGCCCGGCCATCGATCGGGAGTGGGCCCGACGAAACGAAAGAAAGGAGCCTGCATCGTGGTGGCGGCGGCGATGGTGGGGGGTACGTAGGGTTCACGGGAGGTTTTCGACTTCTTTGGCCGCAAGAACGCCAACTAGTTTTTACAGTGGTTCGCAAATTTTCTTCGTCCACTCGGTGCTCTACGCTTTTAAGTTCCCAAAAACTTTTCGACAATTTACCGGCAATGCTCTTTTACCCTTGCTCTCCTCGATTGTACCACGTTTCGCGTCACGCGACCGAGATTATCGGGGAGATGCCTTATGCAAAACCGATCCCTCCCTCGCAATTAAAAAACGATCGTTTCTTGGCTCGACTCGAGTCGGCTCGGCTTGGCTTGGCTTGGCTTGAAATAGCTCTCCGGTGGAACGCGATATGATCGAGAGTCGGTGTCGGACAAGGTGTTCCCCGATGTTCGTGACACTCGATATCCACAACCCTAGCTACGACGATAAAGCGACGACGGTTACGCGATTTTCGGTGAAGCTGTCGGCACAGCTGTCGCGTCACGCTTTGAGAACGCGAGTTCTCGAGGAGAGTAGTAGTAGTAGTAGTAGAAGAAGAAGAAGAAGACGAGGAAGAGAAAGCACGAGAGACGCGGCATAGGTGCACGAAATTTACGTGGCCTAAATAAAAGAATTCAACGCGAATTCTCTTCTATGGATTCGCGATAGATTTCGATCGAAAAAAAAAAGAGGGAAAGAAAGAAAGAAAGAGAGAGATAATTCGAGAGAGACAGGGGGGAAAAAATGACGAATTTCGAAATTCCTCGGGCAACCTCGGGCCCCCCTTTTACATGAAATATGCAACTATTCGCGAATTCGATTTTCGAGCGACATTCGACGCCGTGAATTTAAAATCAGCGTTGAATATCGGGCAAAATCCTAAAGCGAGAGTCATGCGCGTCGAATATTTCCATTTCCAAATCACAAAGGAAATTTATCGATATCGCGGGCGCGGCGGGAAAACGGGCCTAACGATAAAACGCCTGATCGTCTTCTCGTCGTTTCGCAAGGCCCACTCGCTGTTGGCCAGCGTAATTATCGCGTACACGCGACCAATTGCGAGAATTCTTTAAGCGTACTACACGCGAGTCGAGCGTTATCCGAGATTCGAGACGCGGATAATATAAATGAATGAAGGCCGACAAGGCGCGAGTCTATGGGGGACGAAATCGACGATTTTTCTAAGCTCGTTTTAAGCGACGTGTTCGCGTGCATCAAGATTGTGCATCGAGTAGATCGATAAACGCGAGAAGAAGCGTTTAAAATCTCCTCTCCCTTCCTCTCCCTCTCTCTCTTTCTCGCTTCTTAGTTACAAATATCGCGGAAGAGAGATTTTTCTTTTTTTTTTTAAGGGGTAAGGAGGAATGCATTTCGAGGGGGGGAAAAGGGACGATAGAATCGAAAGTTGACGCCGATACGTCTCTTTGAGAGGAATCCGTTCCCGACAAGTGCACTGAACGAACGAGCAACGTCACCGTGCAATTACTACACTTGCCACTCTAAGGCTAAAGTGTAGGGAAAGTGCTCTTTTCGAGGGCGCCTGTGAAAAAGGGGCGCCCTTAACTTTCGCGAAATCCTTGACGAGGAATCGATGACATCCGCGGCCGCGGAAGGATCGATCGTCGGCTGAGGAGGGAGGGAAGGAAGAAGAAGAAGAAATCGAGTCGGACGAGTTCGATAAATATCCGAGGCTGAGTGAAACGGGACCAACTCCCTCCCTCCCTCACCTTTCTCCTTTTGTCCCGGCTTCGAAAGGGCGGGTTTCTCATTTCCTCTGTCCGGTATCCCACCCCTCCCCCCCTTCGGTATTCGCGGCGTTGCTCTTACGCTCCGCGTCTCCGTTCGTTCTATCGACCAACTCGTTCGATTGTACGCTGCTACTCGCCGCTACTCGAGAGCTCGTTGTATCGTTGTCGAGCAAACCTACCTACCTACCTACCTATCTACCTACCTACCTACCTACCTACCTATCTACCCTCCAGCCTCAGACCTACCCACCACCCCGTGTACGTCCTTCTCCGTTTCTGTTCGATACCGACTACGTAGGTGTTTCGTTCGCCGCTCGAGCCACAAGTGGTGCACCTTGTTGCTCGCAATCGGAATAATAGCGGCTCGCCTTTGCCAACACGGACCGCATACCGTTTCTCTACCCTCGAACAATATCTAGCCTATATATATATATATATATATATATATATATATATATACGTGTGTGTGTATATAGAATATCGATATCGAACATCCGATTCGTCACCATCGATTAACCAACGATACGATACGATACGATACTTTTTCTTTTTCGATTCGCGGAAAGGAGACAAGTTATTGAGAGTCTTTTCGGCAGATGAGAAAGAAAGAGAAGGGAAGGGGGAGGATGAGGGAGAAATCTTTGAAAATAAACTAGGAATCTAGCCGTGGAATCAGCTTGCAGGATCATCCTAGGAGCGTAACCAGGATATTCGCTTAAAGTTCGTTTTCTTCTTCTCTCCCTCCCTCTCTTTCTCTCTCTCTCTTGTTTCTCATCGAGGTTGATATTCGTCTTCCTCTCTCGGCGTGCTCCCATCTCCCCTCGTAGCCGCTCCCTAGCCCAGGAACGCGAGTACAGACTCCTCGGTAAGGAGGCCATATTTCATAAGACTCGCTGCTTTCCTCCGGTTGCTTTCCTTTCCTCCTCCTCCTTCTGCGCCGCCGCCTCCTCCACCCCTTCCCCCACCTTCTCCTGTTGGCGAAGCCGCTGTGGTGCCCGTGCCCGTGCCTGTACCGGTGCCGGTGCCGATGCTGCTGGTGCTGCTGCCGCCGCCGCCACCGCCGCCGCTGCTGTTCCAACTCCTCCGGTTCTTCTTTCCCTTTCCTTTTTCCTCTTTCGATGGTCGAACGGCCGAGCCAGCGAAGCCCCGTGTGCCGCTGTCAGAGTTTCTAGCAACGCTTGCGCGACCCATTCCCATCTCGTTTTCCCCATCCAATCCCATGGCCGCTGCCAAGCTCAGTACTGCCAGCCGCCGATGTAATGTTTCTTTTATTGATTTTGCGGCGACCCGCGGAAATTATACGGCCCATGGATGTATGCACGCCCTCGTCTCGCCTCGTCTCGTCACGTCTCGCCTCGTCCCGTCTCGTCTCGTCTCGTCTCGTCCCGTCTCCTCTCCCGTGTCTCTCGATCTCGGATGCTGCCGCGGCATCTCTTCTCGCCGATACACTAGCACTTTTTCTCTGTCTATCTATTTCCTTTCCCTATTCTCTCTATCCTTTCGAAAAGAAAACTGGAGAAATGGCGAGGATTTCGATCGAGAGTTTCGAGAGCGGAGCGAAGGATATCTGTTTCGGGTGAGCGACGTGGCGCGTCGACGTCGATAGGTCAAGGACACTCTCCACGGTTCTCGAGGTCAGGTCGACAAATCACCCTTTTTCCGGGCCGAACGCCCGTGAAAAAAGAGAGAGAGGAAAACGGGGGAGAGAGAGGAAAAATCCAACACCCTTCGCACCCATCGGCTCCCCTTTGACCCTAGGAGGAGAGAAAAAAAAAAGGAAGAGGAAAAATAGGAAAAAAGGGAGGAGAGGGAGAAAGAGAGAAAGGAAGAAAGGAAAGGAAAGGAAAGGAATGGCACGAGCAAATCGTCCCCTCACCGGTCACCTCGCCGCTTTCGTTCCCCTCGTTTCGACCGCGAAATTACGTGACTCGCCTTCGACTAGCGTCCGTGTATAAACGGGCGGGCAGATACGCTGGAAAAACGATCCCGCGTGTCGCGAGATTCCCTCTACCTCTCTCTCTCTCTCTCTCTATTCTCTCCCTCCCCTTCTCTTTTTTCGACTACCATTTAACCCTGTCGCGACTAATTCGCGAAACGCGGCCGTTTTCGAATCCGGGAAAAGTTCGATGGACCAAACTTGATTTCGCTTTAATTAATTGAAACATATTTATTGAACCGATCACTTACACGAATTGGCGGCACCAGCAGCAACAATTAATGATTTTCGCTCCGTGTCCCCATGCCTCTCGAATCAACGACGGACCGTTAAAATTAATAAAATGCGTCTGGTGGAGCGGTCGGCCGCCGCTTCCATATCGGTCGTTGTCGACGAAAAAAAAAACAAAAAAAAAAAAATCATTTTACATATATACGTATATACAACATATATAAATCGTTGCGCTCGCAAGAAGAGGAGGAGGGGGCTGAAAAAATGTATATACGTTGCAACGTGTTGCAACAACCTTCGTGTGTAATGTAACAACGGGGATAGAACGTACAACGAACGCACTATACCGAATTGGATAGATTAAGAGCCGGCTCGACTACTAATTGGCTGATACTGGCACAAACGCCCCGATCATCGCCGACCACCATCGCGTTTAGAGGCGGCCGATCAATCATCCCTGGCTCGCGTTTCGCGCCCACTGTCCATCCCGTTCCTATCCCGTAGATCCTATCCTGCAGCCCAAAAACGCGCAACGAACTCGTCCTTCTCCCCTCTCCCCTCCCAGGATATCGAGATTCCATTCTCGTATTCTCATCGTCATCATCATCTTCTCGATGATCGAAAGACGAAACGGGCGAAAAGGATCGAAAGAGATGAAAGAATCGATGAAATCCTCAGCGAATGGGATCGAGAAAAGAGGGGAAAAAAAGGATCGATCCTCGCGATCCCGGCAAAATTTGTTCCCCGGAATTCAAGTTAATTCGTGTTCAAAGTTTCGTGACACTGGTGGGATTAATAGAGAAACGTAGTAGTTGGATAAACGGACGGGCGGTCGGCGATAAAGGGGGGGGGGGAGGGGAGCGGGGGAGAGCGGAGAGGGTTGGAAAGGCGAGAGGTTCGCCGACCACGTGTGTCGGTGCGTGATGCTACCCGGCGTCGGTACTCCGAGAGCGTACGTGACTCTCGTTTTCGCCGGGTGCCGTATAGAAAGCGAAAACGGGCTCCTACCTACATTTCGCCCATTCACGCAGAGAGCCCGAGAGAACGAGGCTGGAGGAGGGTGGCCGAGGGGCGAGGGGAGAGGCTGGCAACGGACGAGGCGAGGGGTGGCGGTGGAGAAAAAAAGAGAGAGAGAGGGAGAGGGAGAAAAAGGAGGGAAAAAAAAAAAAGAAAGAAAAGAGAGAGGTGGAAAAAAAAGGGTGGAAAAAAGAGGGAAAAAGAAAAATAGAACGAAAGGAAAGGAGGAGGAAAAAGCGTGGAAAAAGGGAAAAAGCAGGACGCTGGTGGCAGGCGGCAGGCAGCGGTGCCACTATCGGCAGCGACGCGGCGAAAAAGGGTGTTTTGCGGAGAGACACCGAGCGTACGGTGAACCGTACACACTAATAGGGTGGCGAGCGTACGAGGATAGGCGCGGGACGAGGTGGGTGCGTAGGCAACGTTTGCAAACGGATACGCGTCCGTTCGAGGGTGGTCGAGGAGGGGAATCGCGAAAAAGGGTGTAGGTTCGTCGCGGATGAGTTGTAGGGCAAGGGACGGTGGGGTGGAAACACGCGACGACCGTGGAAGAAAGATGGAGAGTTGGGGGAGGGGAGGCGCGGGGGAAGGGGGAGGGGGCGGGGGAGGCGAGGAAGGGACAGAGGTGAACGACGCGAGAGGTAAAGAGGAAACTAGGGAGCGGAGAGGAGCGGAAAGAGAGCTGGTAGAAAGAGAAGTTGGAGGAGGAGGAGGAGGAGGAGAGAGAGAGAGAAAGAGAGAGAGGTAGAGAGCGAAGGGGAGAGGAAGAGGGTGGAAAAGAGAGAAAGAGAGTAGTTGAACGCGGGGTAAAAAGGGTGACTAGGGGGCTGGAACGAGCGGGAGCGGGATGGGTTCGTTGCCAGGGATGAAGTACGTAGGTATTGATCTATTTAAAGCCTAGAGTTCCAAACGAGGTCCTTATTAAAAAGCGGAATGAAACAAGGGGCGCTTCGCCTCCCTTCCCCCCTCCCCGCCATCCCCCACAACCCTCGCTTCTTCCTCCTCTCTCTCTCTCTCTCTCTCTCGCACGGCACGCCTTTCGGTTTCTTCCTTCTACTTTCTTCTCGCGTTCTCCATCGTGCTCCTCGATGCCATAGGGTCGGCTCTCCCTGTAAGGGAGAAAAGTTGCGTACCAGACATTCGGCAGCCCTTTGGATCTCGTTTTCTCTCTCCTCTCTCTCTTTTTCTCTCGAGTAGTGCCCACCCACGAGCCGAGGATCGAGGATCTTGTGGACTTCGCGACTTCTTCTCTCTTCCTCGTTGCAAAATCGTTCCCTCCTTTTTTTTAAACTCGTCGCCGAGGCCGAAGAAAATAGGCCGACGATCAACGCGATTTTCCTTCCCTCGCCCGATTTTTTTCCTTTGCCTTGAACCACCGGTGGTAACTCGTGGATTCCGATTGATGATACGTTCGAAAATTGTTGAAAAAATTGAACGAAACGGAAAAGAGAGAGAGACAGAGAGACAGAGAAAGAGAGAGAGAGAGATATTCGAGAGGAAAGAAAAAAAAGGTGATTCGATCGACTCGATCGAATTCCGATGCGAACGATCGAATAATAAATCGAATGGACGGAAGAACGATGGCCAGCTACGCGAGGGGTAAAAGCGGCTTTGGGATGGCGCGAGATGGAGGAGACGGGGGAGAGGGTTTCGGGTGTCCTTGAACCGGAATCAGGGAAGACGGAGGAAGCAGAGGAAAGCAGGGTGGAGCGCGTTAGGCCTGGCAACTCTCGGTCGGATATAAAATTCAGGACTTTAAAGCATTTTAGTATCGATCCTCGTTTTTAGTACTAGACGCGAAACTCCCTCATCGGCGGTCGGCTGGTGGGGATGTACCTGGACCGCGATGGTGGGAGATTCAACATCCCTCTGGCAGCCAGCCCCTGTCGCGGGTTGGCTTGCCAGAGAGAGCGATGCGTAGTTACACTGGATGTATAAGTGTGTAAATGCATAATAAAACTCGCGCGCTGAGCATCAGAGGGACGTAATTCCTGCACCCCTGATTTTACTAAAGCGGCAAAAAACATGCATTTCCATTTGACGCGTTTCACCCCGGCTGCCTATCGCGCTAGTTCCACCCTTCGCCTCCTCCTCGCGCCTCCTCCTCCTCCTCCTCCTCCTCCGCCTCCTCCGCCTCGTGCCACCCCCTCCCCCTCGAAGCCTCCGGCGTTCGCGTAATTCGATGAATTTCGTTTATAAATTAACATGACCATTTATAATAATTAGTCGCATTACCGTAGAAAGTATATACCTATCGTTATTTTGCCGTAGCAACGAATGCATTTCATAATTATCTCGACAGTTAAACAAACACGGAGGAGAGGTCTTTCTGTTTCTATGATAATTGCGTCCCCCTCCCCCTCTCCCTCCTCCTCCTCCTCCCCTCGCTCCCCCGCGCTCGGAGCTTGCCGGGTTCGCTCGCGTGTGTATAAATATTCGATTAATAAATTAAACGGAAGAAAACGATTGTTAATTGCGCGCGTTGGCGCGATATCTAAGCGACGAACGATGGAGATCGGGAATGCCGTTTCCTCGAAATATCCGATTGAGATAATATCTCCGCGAGAAGAATCTTTCTCTCACTTAGGATCAGGTGCAGAGACACACAGAGACAATTTCAAACGATTTCGTCTTGATTCTCGACTCTCAAACAAACACGACGGAGATTTTTTTCCATTCCAGGGAGAAGGAAATTCGATCGATCCCCATTCGATCGGATTCCGTTTCCAATCGAGTGTACGTAAACGATCTTCCCTCTCTCTCCCTCCCTCCCTCGATCGTAGGAGATGTCGATGACACGGCCACGTTGGACGAAGATTTTCGCGCGTTTCTTCACGTATCACACGCGCTGCGAGGCCTCAACCCTTCCCCTCAACGATACCGTGAACCGTTTTCTACCCTTCCCTTCTTGCACGCACCGTTGACCGGCCACGAGCGTTGCATTTCTCCCCCTGGCCTGGTTTTATCTATTAATAGCGGAACCTCGAGCTTTCCTTTCCCGTGCGTGCGGGACGGAAAGGAAAGACGGCGCGTTTCGATGGGCGCGTGGTCGCCTAGAAAATATATAATAGCCGGGACGGCATATAATCGAACCTTCCTCGGGAAGAAAAACATTTTTCCTTTTCTCCTAACCTCACCCCTCTCCCTCCCTCTCGCCTATCCCTCCTCCATCGAGCTTAATCGAGATCTCTCTCGAATAGAATAGAATCCTCCGCGTCACGTCTCCTCCACGTATATGTCGTCGTGGAAGGGTGAGAAACTTGCGTTTACTCGCCACGTTACTTTCGAGAAGAGAAACGAAATCAAGATCTTCGCCACTCGAGGAATAAAAGGGGCCGTTTCCCTATGATTCTAAGTCTCCTAGCTAGGACACAAATTAGTTGGGGAAATGTTAAAAAAAAAAAAAAGAAAAAAAATACATTACTCGAGACTGCCACGGTGGAAAGGACGACGAAGGGGAGACGGGAAGGCAGGCAGGCAGGCAGGCAGGCGACGACGACGTTGCCAGGGGTAGCTAAGAGGCCTCAACTTTTTTTTTTTTTTTTCCAACTCGTACCTACCGTGCCACGATGCGTATATTCATCGCTTGCTCATATCGGTGCGGTACCTTCCCTCTGCCATTTTCAAAGGCACGCGTACCGACGCGCGTCGAGAAATCTACGAGTGGAGGCTCGTCCTCTCGCCCGCCCGTCGATCTTACCCGCGATTTCGATTGAAACCGCCTCCCCCTCCTCCTCCTCTCCCCCCGTAAATCAAAGACCGCGATGCTCAGCGCGTATCACCATAATTCACCCACCTTTGGCAAAGGAGGGAAAAAAAAAGAGAAAAAAGAAGAGAGAGAGAGAGAGAGGGAGGGAGGGAGAGGAAAAAAAATTGGCGCGAGCGTTGCCGCGATTTCGATCGTTTCGCGATAACGGTTGGGACGGGGTTGGCAAACGTTGATAACGAGTGTCGTTCCGCTCGTATTGTTGCGCCCGATGCGCGTGGGTGTTACGACGATTGCGGATCTACGCGTGTATAAACTGCGTTATATATACGTATATATGTATGTATATATATATATATATAAAGAACGCACGTATGATATAACACGGAATGACGAGAGAAAATTTCGAGAAGAATAAAAAGAGGAAAGAGGAGAGTCGAAAATCTGATTTCGACCAAGGAAGGCTCTTTTGTTGTTGTTGTTGTTGTTGTTGTTGTTGTTTTTTTCGCGTTACGAAACGCTACATACATATATATATGTATATACAGGTATATATAGGTTTTGGCGTCGAGAGTACCGCGTTTTCCACCCGTTTTCGCGACGATTACGCGCATCCGGTGACACCCCCACAACGACGTTCCTTTCTTCTCTTCTTTCTTCCTTTCCTCCTTTCTCTCTCTCTCTCTCTCTCTTATCTGTAGACGATCCAGCACAGTGTCCAGGGCACAGGTACTACGCGTACATTATATTTCTGTACGCAGCAGGGAGAAAATTATGCTCGTGGGGAGGAAGAGAGAAGGGTAGCTCTCGGCATCTCCGGTGTGCTCATGCATAATTCAATCAGAGTTAGACTAGAAACGTCAATACAGCTCGCAGATTATTTCTTTTCCCGGGCTGCTGCGCTCTCCCGCCTAGTCTTGTTCTTTCTCTTTCCCTCCGCCGCGATCTACCTTCTCCCCGCTGTTGCCGCTGGTCCAGAGAGAAGAGGAGCAAAAGCGAGAGGGGAAAAGAGATTTCTCCTTCTGGCGCCTATCCGCCACCCCTCCCGCCGCGCCACCCCGCCCGTGCCGAACCCTCCTCCATCCCCACCGCTCTTCTTTTATATTTTAATCAACTAATTCTGCGCAATGCGTACATTTATTGCGCCCTTTCGGTCGGCGGTATCCGCCTACCCCTTCCCGCTTAACAGCCCCGGCACTCCGCCACCCTCCGTCACCCTCCGCCCGTGGTATACCATCCCGCGTTTTAATTGCAAATCTCACCTCGTCCGCTGATTCGATGGGATTTTTTCGCTGCCGGCCAATGAGAACGATCACGACCGATGCCGGCTTTTGGCAAAGTCAATTTTTTGTCGCTCTTCTTTCCCCCTTCCCTCCCCCCCCTCCTCCTCCTCTACACGCCCTTCCGCCCCTCGACACGCCGGATATACAGCCTGGCCCCCGTCCCCAACCCCCCTCGATCATACCTGGCTCGCCTATCGCCAGGAAAAACATACCGTTGTTTCTCTTTATATCCCCCTCACCACCGCCGCCCGACCCGCCACCCCGCCGCCCGCCTCCTCCACCCTCGCCCATCGTCCTGCGATTCGTAATATTGTTAATTAAATGTCGTAACTCCGCTCTTTGTGTTTCACAGGGCATAATGATATTAATTATCCGTCGCGACTCGTTCGTTCGTTCGTTCGTTCGTTCGTTCGTTCCTTTCGTTGCTTCGAACGTTCGAACGAGTTCCGATGCGTAAAGCCATTATTAATCAGATGTTAATAAATAGCCGGAAGAATTTCTCGGCCGCGTTGCGTAGAGAAGAGAAGAGAAGAGGAGAGGAGAGGATAGAGAGAGAGAGGGAGAGAGAGAGAGCAGCCTTAAAAAAATGCCATCTCTTATGCTCGCCCGGCCAATATACACACGCGTACGCGCGTACCGTCACGTCTCACGTCGTTTCTCCTCGAGAGAGCGTCGCCTGCCTCTACGAGAAATCCACAGCCTGCGGGGAGGGAAAAAATATTGCATTACCTTCTACGCTAATAGTTTCCTTTGACGGCCCATCAACGTCTGCCTTTAATCTAGGCGGCCACAAAGGAACTCATCCTTCACCCTCTCTCTCTCTCTCTCTCTCTCTATATATATCCCCTTACCCTCCCTTTCGACCTACCCTACTACCCTCTCACTCTCGCTTTCTCGTTCCTCGGCGTGGAACACGCGTGCACTTTACGCGTGTGCACCCGTGAACCACGCATTTGTCCGTGATCCGCGGCATGCCGCGCGCGTATTTCCACGCTGCCCGTGGAAAATAGCGAAGAGAAAAGAAAAGAAGGGAGGAGGAGGAGGAGGAGGAGGTGGGGGAGAAAGGAAAGGAGAGGAAAGAGGAGAAGAATGGAAAAGAAAAGAAAAGAAAAAAGAAGAGAAAAGAAAAGAAAAGATAGAAGGGGGAGGAAAGAAAGGAAAATCGCGCGCGAGGGTCGAGCAGCGCGCGGTGAGAATTATCGCGGAGGTCGTCCTCGGTTGCTGACGAATAGAGCCACGTGGGGTGAAAGGGGTAAGGGTATGCCGAGAAGATTCGGTATGCCAGGACAAGGGACGGGGAGGGGGTGAGGCAAGAAGAAGAAGAAAAAAAAAAGAAGGGGGTGGCGGTGGCGGAGCAGGGAGAAAGAAGGGAAGAAAGAGTGAGAGAGAGAGGGAGAGAGGGAGGGAGAGGCAGTTTTTTAAACACGAACTCGCCTCGCCACCGCGAACCTCTGTGTTTTACACAGTCGAGGGTATGTTCTCCTCTTTTTCGCGAGCCCTGCACCCCTGCGTCCCACCCTCTCATTCAACAGTACCACCCTCCTTTTAGCCTCCGCTTCTCTTTTTCTAACCGAGTTCCCGTATCTTTCTTCCATCAACCTCTCCCCCTATCTCTCTCCCTCCCTCTCCCCTCGCTCCCTCCCTTCTCTCTAACTCTCTCATCCTCCAGTGATACGATTTTACCCTCTTTCCTTGCCTCCTTTCCTTGCCTTGCCTTCCCTCGGGCATCGGGATCCCTCCCATCCTCGAAGCGACTACCTTTGCCTTCGGCTAAAGAGGGAAATGAAAGCGAAACTGTTCAGCGGTGCTCTCACCCGACTTCTCTCTCTCTCTCTCTCTCCGTTTCTCCCCGTCTCTCTCTCTCTCTCTCTCCCCCTCGCTCTCTCTCCGTCTCCCTTCCTCCCATCCCGCGTCTCTCACACGGCCACTCGTTTTCTCTCTCTCCTCTTTTCACCCTACGCCGCTCGCCTCTTCGCGTTCTCTCCCTTCGCCGTTCTATCTCTCGCTCGCCCTCCTCCGCCTCTCTCACCCATCCTCCCTTTTCCTTCCTACCGTGTGTCAGCCCTCCTCGTGCCACCCTTCTAATTTTTCCACCTCTTTCACTAAAATTAAAATCAATAGTAGCACCACGTGCCCGGGGACCCCGCTAGGAACACCGCCACCCTCATCAGCAACCGCGTCCCTCGAACACTGAAAACCGCCTCGAAATAGCAGTTCCGTATATCGATACACTTTCTCTCGATCGTCGTCGCATCTCTCTCTCTCTCTCTCTCTCTGTGCCTCTCTCTCCGTCTCTCCGTCAGTTCTCTCGTTCGCTGCCGCCGGTTTTTTTTCTTCCTTGCTTCATTTCTCCTCCGCGCGTGTTGCACTTTATTTTTTTATCTTTTTTTTTCCCCACTCTTTTTTACTTTTTTCATTTTTTTTTATTCTATTTTATTTTATTTCATTTTATTTAATTTTTTTTCCCCCCTCCTTTCTCACCGCGTCGCTCTCTCGCCGTGGAATTTCGTTAAAATCCGTTTGCAAGCGACCACGGGCGGCGGATTTAATCCCGCTGTAGCCGCGGTGCGTATAACGCGAAATATTATTGCATACACGCGATCGAAGGGAGAACAAGCCGCCTCGATTCCGGGGCCGCGAAACGGAAAGGATAATCGGTGTACCTGTTGTACCCCCGCCCCCTCCCCCCTCGCGTAACGGCGAACCATTCGTTAAATCGAAACGTTTTCCATCGGCACGTCGTCGGTGATCCGATTTGTTAGTCAAATTGCTTCGTTCCATCCGGAAATACTTTCTCCTCCTACTTCCTCCTCCTCCTCCTTTTCCTCCTCCTCCTCCTCCTCTTCCCTTCTTTTCCCCCCAAAGTTTTCGCCGGCCTATACTCGATCGTCGAATTCGAATAAACCCTTCCACCCCCTTCCATCTCGAGACAACAACTCCAAATCGCGCGATAGAATTTCGAGTTTCGTTCTTCGGAACGGAGGAGAGAATAATCGGGGTAAGTGGTGTCTTTAACCGGAAACGGAAATCCCCGGTCGAGGGCCTCGGGCCGACTACCGCCTCGGTGCGCCGGACGAGTAACAGGTAAGGTTCGATCCACGGTTAAAGCATACAGGTGGCCGAGCACGCTTTCATCATCCTTTCCACGTGCGGCCGTGTGTACGGGGCGTGTGCGGTTGTCCATGCAGCGGGGCTGTGTGTCCGTGGGGCTGGCTGGCTGGCTGGCTGACTGGCTGACTGACCGGCCGGCCGTGTGTTTACCGCCACGAAGACGAGCGCGCATCACCGTTAACGGATAAGAAGCTAGGCGATGGGGTTGTCACATCATCGCCATCCTAGGTATATACTCGGGAAACCAGCAATGGATCCAGGATTCTCTGGCGAAGGAATTTGGCGGCGAAAGGGATGGGACAGGGGTTCTATTTCGTATCCCTCCAAGATCGGCGACCTTGCGTGTCCTGTTTGTAAACAAGGGTCGATCTTGTCGAGCGAAAGGGTGAGTGTAGTCTCTCTCTCGTTTTCGATTTCTCGATCGAGGGTGTCGTTAGAAACGATATCTTGATTCTCCTCGATTTGCCATTCGTTCTATTCGTTCGGCGAATAGAGTCGGAAGGGGAAGACGAATTCCATGGACAGAGTGAGGAGACGGTAGAGGGTAGACGGAGGATCGTGTCTAATCAGCGTAATTATCCGCGCGCGATGAGACCGATGATGGGTGATGATCGACCGGCCGGTTGACAAACCTCGTCCGCTCCGACGTGCCAATCGACAACGATAATGTGTTTAGCAAATAATACGTCCGTTTTGTGACCATTGTCCGGTTCTACGTAATGGTCGTGCTTAATTAGCAAAACCAATTAAAATAATTAACGTAAACTCTAATTTCGCGTCGCGTATAAATTGGCCGGTCGCTGATGTATTAAAACGGTTACGAAATGTACATCGAGAATCGCGACATCGATATTATTGAAAATAAATATTCCTCTCTGCCAATTTGTTCGCGTTTGCCCGTGTACCATCGCGTGGGAAGCAACCTTCGTCGCTCTGCTTTTTTTTTCCTCTCTCTCTCTCTCTCCCTCCTCCTCCCCCTCTCTGGTTTTATTCACCCTCTGTTTTTTATCCCATTTTTTTTCTCGTCTATTTTTTAATAATCCCCCGATACTTTCTCTGTCGCGCATCGATCAAAATCCAGCTGACCGAATTAAATCGATTTCGAGCGCTTGCCGCCGCGTTCCCTATCTCGTTCCACTCGTCCCAATTTCGTTCGTTTTCAACGGGGAAAACACGATCGATGGGGAACGGAGCGCGGGGCGGGAGGAGGTGTCTCTAAACGTCTCTCGTTTCCCGTTTCGCTTGGCTCCGGCCAAGGATCTCTCCGGCGGGGATGCTGCGGTTTGGCGGGCGAATCGAATCGGCGATTAACTTAACGCCGGTCGAGGCACGACGCGCGTCCCGCAGTCACCGACCACCCCGAAGAATCCTTCTTCTCCTCCTCGTCGAGGACGGCCGCGATCTCTGCTCTCTGCTCAAAACGCGTCATCTCTCTCTCTCTCTCTCTCTCCACCCCCGTTCCAAGCGAGCAGCAACAACAACAACAACAACAACAACAACAACAACAACGACGACGAAGAGGAGCCGTTACTCGTACTGCGTTACCAGCATCGGCCGCCTCCGCCGCCACCGTAAACCAACCGCTCGTATATACTTTTCACCCGTCGCTGAATCGTTTCTCTTGGTCGCGGGGTGGGTTGCCACCTATGCCTCCCACACCACCCTCGCGGTGCCTATCCTTTTATCACACCACCCTCGCGCTCCACTCCCGCGATTCCCGCGGCAGCGCCACCGACCTTCTTCCTCCTCCTTCTTCCACTTCTCTTTCCCTTTTCCCTCTGCCTCCTCCCCCCCTCCTCCTCTCCGCTCTCCTCTCTCTTCTCTCTTCTCTCCCGTATTCCGGGATGCGAGCGTGCCGCGCCCCCACCACCGGGGTACTCCCTACAATGCGATGGTGGTATTGATTTAAAAGTACATTCGTGTTTTCATAATGCCGTATCTGTACCGACGCTCAAGCGCACCCGTCCCCCGCCCCCCTCCTCCCTCCTCCCTCCGTCCACCCTCTCTTCTTTCTCTTTCTTTCTGCACAGCCACGCGATATCTGGCCCGCGTCCGTCCGCCCGTCCATCCGCCTCCCCCGAATCCCGCTCACCCTTAACCTCCCCTCCCTCCTGTTTAGCCTCGCGCTCTTGTCACCCACGCGTAGACTATCGCAGACCCCCGCCCTACGCCGCCCCCTTTTTCCTTCTATTTTCTATCTCTCGCCTCCCCCTCGCCTTCCCGCGCCTCCCCCCTCGCGCCACCCCAGCCCCACACTGGCCACCCTCTGTCCGTCCGTCCTCCTTCGCTCGGCCGCGAAAGGACGACACGAGTGGTGCGATTAAATCCGCGTTAATCGCCGCGCCCGATAATTCGATTCCACGGGTAAAAATAATTGGCCAAGAGCGCGGTGCCGTGCGTCGGTGGGCAGTCCCGCCTCGCTCGATTCGCGCGGCCTGCGTCAGCCGCCTTCCTGGTGGCGGATGGTGGGACGGCGGGTGATGGTGTGAAAGTTCGTCGCCGAGTTCGTCGGCCGGGACCGTCATCGAATTCGTTGCGCGGGCCGAATTTTTTCCCCCCTGTCGAGCACACGCCCGGACCCTCCCCCTCCCCCTGCTCTTCTCCTCCAAACCTACGGGGCGAGGATCTTCTCTGACCGTTCCCTTCTTGGCGAAATTTTGAATATGGGGATTGAGAAGAATCGAGGATTCTTGAAAGGATTCGGTTTCAACGAGACTGTTTTTTTCGATCTGATCCTCCGTGTTTTTCTCCGTCGATCGTCTCTAATGAAAGGCAATTACGATTGTACGTGCTACTGCTTGCTCGCTTCGCGTGCCTTTCGCGAGGATAATTGGACGAAAATTATCGGATAAAGGATCATCGAGCGATTGATCGAGCATCAAAAGCCTTGAAACGAATTTTCAATTTTCGCGCGACGATACGAATATATAACGACGAGTGTATATATATATAAAACTTTTGGAAATTTGGATTAAAAGGTTCTCCTAAGATTTAGAAAAAAAAGAAAAAAAAGGGAGAAGAAGAAAAGACCCGTTTCACGTTACGATAAGAACGTTCGAAGATTTCCGATCGTTCGAGTTTCTCGTCTCGTCCGTTTTAATCTCGCGTTCGCGTTTGACGCGTTAAGGGAGAGAGAAGAAGAAGAAAAAAAAGAGAGAGAGAGGGAGAAAAGGAGAAAAAATCGAGATCCCTTGATCGACCGCGAGAATAGAGAGGCAGTATTTGGCGGCTCCTCCCACGCGCGATCGGAAAGGGTTGTCGGCAGATGGGCATTGGTGAATTCTAAATAGCGGAAAAATGGTGGGGATATATTAGCGGTTTTTACTATTGATTACCGAATTAAAAACGCGCATGTATAATTCAGTGATATTTCGCGTTTCGCCGGATTCGCCGTTGGCGCCGCCACCCTCGCCTCCGTTTCCCTTCGCGTCCCCCACCGCCCCGCTCCATCCCCCCGGATGGACGGGGAAACCCGTTTTTATCAGTCGAGGCCGTGCGATTTTACCCCCCCTCGGCTCGCTCCATCGCCAGGTGGCGTAACGGGGAAGCATCGAGGGTGAGGAGCGGCGAGTAAAACAGATTCGACCCCCCTCGATCAACCCTACTACCAAGGAGTTCTCTCCTTCCGAGGGGAAAGGATGGCGTTGTATCCGACCGAGATCCATTTGATCCTCGCTCGTTTAACGAAACCCTCGCGCGTTACCGACGCGATGTGTTATCCTCCGCGGTTAATCACGAAGGTAAGAAGAAAGATATCAGAGATCCCTCCTCGAGGAGAATTAAATCATCGAACGTAGAGAAAAAGAAAAAAAGAAACGCGGAAGATGATTGGGAGAACGAGAAACGTTTCGACTGGAATGAACGGGGCGATCGTTCAACAATCGGTGATGGATTCCGTGTCCAATAGTTGTTTTATTTTGCAAAATAAATTGACAATTATACAACGTGGTGGTATTTTAGCGAAGAAATGAATGTCCACACAATGTCCGTTCTAAAAAAAGAGTGTTTTTACGCGGTGCGCCTTCAGCGAGTTACAAGTTAGAGGGTACGTATGCGGCACGACAAAAATGGACAAATGTGAGATTACTTTCGATTCGTTCCGATCCAATCCCTCGATAGGGGAAGGGGGGAGGAGGAGGAGAGGTCGCGAGGAAAAGGAAAAACCGAAATTGATGTGAGGGGATCGGTGCGAGAAAAATTATCATTATTATTATTAATATGCGAAACGAGAAAAGAAATTTGATCCATGATCCATGAAAGCTCGATATCGTCCAAAAGCTCAAATTCTATCTTTTTCTCTCTCTCATTCTCATTCTCTCTTTCTTTCTCATTTTCTCTCTCTCTCGCTCGCTTAATTACTACGATTCGAATTTATAATTGATCATATGGAACGGTTGTGTGTCGAGATCCCCCGTCTCGAAGGGATCCGCGTTTAAATCTTTAATCGTAGCCTTACTTCGACGAGTCTCTACGAGTAATTTATCTCTAAATTATGCCATTTACGAACCGATGATTCGCGATGCGGATAGAATAATACCGTTGAAGAGTGGAGAATTGATTTCTTTCTTTTCTTTCCCCCTTCTTCGGAAACGAAGTGCGGCGTCTTAACGATCGATCTCTCGTGCCGATCTCGAAACGTTACACGCACATACACGCACGCGCACACGCACACACGCACGCACACACGTAATTATGATTCCCCTTCGAACGTTGTTCGAACGCGTTGTTATGAAGAAATGTTTTTTTTTTTAGAAATCGGGATCGAGAACGATCGGCCGTCGACGGAGCTACGGTGTGGTGAGAATACTTCTAGAAATACGCGAGACATTCAGGTCTTATATAAAATTTACACTTGTCCACAGAGTTAGACCTCTAATACCACCTAATAGTAGTAGTAGTAATAGTAGTAGCAGTAGTAGTAATAGTACTAGTAGTAATAGTAGTAATAGTAATAGTAGTAGTAACAATCACACGAGAAACTAAATCTGGAAACTAGATTTACTTCGTTAGAAAGCGGGAGAGACGCAGTGATAAGTTCGTGAGAAATAATGAATCGATTTCCGTTTTTTACTCGTGTGCGGGTTATGGCTAAGTTTCTTTTTTTTTCTCCTCTCTCTTTTTTTCTTTTTTTACGTACGATACTTAATCGCTAAATAGATGATAGCTACGCTCTATTATCTTTACGTGGACGTGGCGAATAATTGCCTTATTCGGTAAGGGATTTTGTTCTTCTCTCTTCTCTCTCTCTCTCTCTCTCTCTTTTTTTCATCGTGGCAATGGCAATTTATCGGCTCGGGGCTCGACAATGGCAATCGAATGACAGGCGAGGAGTCGCGTCTAACGGGTTTTGGTTTTTGTTTCTCGTCTCTTGTTTCGAAGCGATTCCCGTGAAACCTTCCTACCAATCTCGAAATTGTTTGAAAAATTCGAGTCCCGTTTCGTTTTCAATTCAATTGGTCAATTGGTGTGTTGAAAGAAAAAAAAAAAAAAGAACGCGAGAGTGTCGCTTCCAAAAAAAAGGAAATTCTTCTTCTTCTTCTTCTATTTGGAAAATTACAATTAGGGGAAGGGGGAGAGTCTCTCGTCTCGTAACGAGGAGGCTGAATTCAAAGGGGGACGTATACGGTCCCTCCTTTATCTAGATCTAGATCCATACGCGATAGCACCAATATCAATCAACAACAACTTCTGTTAACGTTAACGTATAAAATCTGAAATATTGGTAACGCAGCATCTGCATCGAAACGTACAAGTAATAATAATTATGATGGTAATAATAATAATGATAATAATATAATAATAATAATAATAATGAGAATATAATCGAGTATAATCGTATCTCTCAAATACGTCGTCTCGTCGAGTTGAACCTCGAGAAGAAACCTCCTTAAGGAACTATTTTGGCACTAGAATCCACGTATATTAACGTTAATCTTAAGCCTCTCTGCCCGACTTGTTCATCGCGTTTAACGTTTGATTCAACTATATATATATATATGATTTTTTTTTTTTACGGCTACGATCCATTCATCCGTCGTCCAACTGGAATTATTCTTCCAGATAAAAAGAGCTGGTTCGAGAGAGAGACTCTTACTTTGTCATCCCCATGGACGCTTAATAATAATAATAAAACGTTCCACACGATTGCGATAATTATCTCCCTCTTAATTATCTCCTTGTGCTTATCTCCTCTTCTCGCGATAGAAAATTTCTTAGCAAATTCTGTTTTTTTCTTTTTTCTTTTTTTTTTAAACAAATTCGTTCCCCACGGAAATATCCGGGATACGATTTCCCTTCGGCATCAATCAATTTACAAAAATTCGTGTGTATCCGTATAATACGATATAATATCCCTCGTGGCGCGGATAGTTGGATAGATGCAGACGAGTTGTACGAAGAGACGTGCGCTCGAAGAATCTTCAATCAGACCGACGTGTTCGAAACTGTTCGAACGAATAGCATGGGGGAGAGAGGGAGGGAGGGAAATCGAAACATCCCAGGACGGTTTCGTCTTTCTTTCTCCTCCCCTCGTTTCCAAAAAAACGAACTTAATGCGCCAAGAATCTCGTTCACTTTCCAGAGATAATCGTCGACCCTCTCGACGACTCCTCCCTCCTCTCATCTCCTCCCCTCCTCGGTTATGGCGTGCGTCGCACACACGGCGCGTCGAGTTCGTTAGTCGACGATTGTTCCCCCGTGGATCTCCTCGCTTTGGCGAATTTATCCAAAGGGAAGGGGTGGAAGAGAGGGAATTAGAATCGTTAGGGGATACAAACTCGTCGGTTCCAAATCGGTACGGTTTACCTTTTGTCCTTGGATACTGATCCAATTTCAACCCTGTCAATTTTTCCACCTACTGGTGATTCTTTTTTTCATCAGTGGCGGGGAAAATTCTGAAAATTCTGGCCTTCTCTTTTCCTCTTCTCTCCGTTTCAATCGCTCCTCCTCTTCTTTTTTCGAAGAGTTCTTCGAGCGACGTTTACCTTTTTAGTTTTACTCGAAGTGTTTCGTTACGCGATTTTCGCGATCACGTTCCCTTCCTTCGAAAAGAAGAGCCGGGTAAAATCCGTCGAAGTTGATGAGATATCTACAATGAGCTTTTCTTTATTCCTCCTGGAATTTTATCATAGATAAAAATCGTTCTCGACTGGGAAGGGAATGGAGGGACCCCTCTTCTCCCTCTTCCATCGGAAAGGACTCGCGACTCGGCCTTGGTCTAATTTTGATTTTCGCTCTGTGCGAGTATTCGAGGGGAGGGCGAGGGGAAGAGGTGGTGTTTGGGGGGAGGAGAAACCCCTCGAAGGACTTTTCAAAATTTTTCGTAGAAAAATCGTTTCGCAGATTACACATTCTCTCCTATCATATTCTCGATTCTGTGGGAAGCAAAAAATCCCTCGAAATTGAAAATGGCCGAGGAAGAAATTCCCATCCCCATTAACTCTCCTTCTCCTCGATGGGGCTCACTTCGTTCTGAAGAAGCTCGAACTTGGGGCTCAGTCCCGGAAGTATGCTTTTCGTGCTTGTCTTTATCTGGCTGTAAATGTCCAACGATTTCTTCGGCTCCAACTCCAACTCGAGGCTCTCCTCGATCAATCGGGGCGGGATGCTTCCGCTCCGTTTGTGACTCGGCACGAACATCTCTGCCTTCTTCCCCACCCTCTCGCCATCCTTGTGCTCAGGTGTCAGAGTGCCGTTACCCAGTTTCCTCTGCTGCTCCTGGAAAGCGTCCTCCTGGACGTCGTCCTTGAGCAACGCACCCGTTATCACGGGTTTGTTCGCCTCCGCCGCCCTCCCTCCGACCACCTCGTTGCTCGCGGCTCTCTGCTGCGCTTCAGTCGGGATCCCGCCGTTCACCTGCAGATTTGGATTCGAGCGAACCGTGTCCGTGGAAATGCTCGCGTCCGTCGAATCCTGTTGGTCCATCGAACCCCCCGACCCCTGAGAAACGTCCAGATTGTTCTGTTTCCCGGCCATCGACGGCTGAAATGTACGAAAATATCTCGTTTCCTTTCGAAAGAATAAGGCTACATGGAATCTTTACTCTATTTTCTTTCCCCCTCCCTCGTCACTTACACTCTCCTCGCCGTCCCTCGTTGCCTCCAAGCCGCAAGTCTTCGACACCAACGTCTTCTCGGTGTCCGGCGACTTGTCGAATTCCACCCACTTGGAGCCACCCTCCAATTTCCGGGATAACGTGTCCGACTCGTAACTACCCCCGTACATGGGGTAACCCAAGTGGCCGGAATCGTACTCCATTTGATTCCCGTAACGGTAGCTGGGATTGACCGAGCCTTGGCTAGAGATGGAGAGATCCGACTGCGACAATCCTGTGTTCGTGCTCCCGAACAGCCTCGTGTTTTCGAAACCTGTTGCGGTATATTTTGTGAAAAAGACGAATCCTTTTCCCTTTCTTCATAATAAAAAAACGTACCCGACGTCCGATCCTCGGCTATTTCTTCCCTGTGAACCAGAGCTTGCTGATCGGCTGCCACGTCGTCCGTGGATCCCTTGCTGGCCGCCTCCGCCCCCTCGTTCTGATAGCTCGGCTGCACCTCGACCACGAACGAGCACCCGTTGTCCTGGTACCTGCGATTCTTGTTATCCTCCATCGTCACCTGAAAGCGACGAGAACGAGAATTAGAGAGAGAAAAAAGGAAAATTAAACTTGTTCCTTTTCCACGGCTAGGAGGTATTAATCAAGACGGTGGAATCGGTTACCAGGGAGAGGGAGAAGGGAATAAGACTGATCGTTTGACGAATGATGGTGTCATTAGGGAGGTTCGTTTCGCAACTCGCCTCGCAATCTCACCTCTCGACCCCTCGCTGCCATTTCAACGGTGCAACGTGATCAGGCTGTACGGTTCAAAGCATCCCGCAATTACGAGCTCGATGCATCATCAGCTCTTTTCACCCTTCGTTTTCGAGGCGACAGTGGGGTGGAAAGAAGAAGAAGAGGAAATCTTAAACGATTCCTCGCGTTGTTTCCCTTCATGAGAACGAGAAATCGATCTCTGTTCCACGAATTCGATCAGATTCCTCGTGTATCCGCTCGAGGCGGACGACAGAAGGAAGAAAAGAACAATTATATTACATCCTCCGTGTAAGAGGTGGGGAGCGGAGGATCGATGAGGCTCGCGCCGAGAGACCGGCAAATTAATTTCCACCCTATGAATTTCGTAGCCGATGCTTCCAGTATTACCAGTTGCCGCGGGTCGTGTATAAATTCGACCGCGATGGAAGTTACTCGAGGTCGACGGACCGCAGAATTAGTTCTCGCTATTGTTTCGCTCCGTTTCCCCCTCGCCCACGCGGTTCTGAATTATCGGCCACGTCGGGAAGGGAGCGCAAGCTTCTTCGAGCAACCGTCAAGAACTCGTAGACTTTATCGAAGCGCTGGAAATCAGAAAATCCTCCCTTTCGAGTTCAAATTAATATTAATTTGCCTCTTCTAGTTTGCCATTCGAATTTTTTAATATATATCAAATTGATTTGATTATTTGAGAGCCCTGATCAAAAAATACAACCCCAATCGAATCTTTTCTTCTTTCCAAAATCGTAAATCTTTATCGAAGAAACTTTTTCGTGATCGATTCGATACGGGGGGTTGTCATTTGAGATCGGACGGGCGTTTGATCTCTTTCCTGATAAATTCTAATCACTAAGAGAAAGGAAGAGAGAGAGAGATCTACTACTCGTCCAACTACCCTATATAATCTCAAAAGATGGAGAATCTCACTCCGAAACTAGATCCTCGAGACGTTAATTTAAAAGGTGAAGTAGCGAAAGGGGCAAAAAGCCTTTTAGCAACGAATCGTTTGTGGCATCTAGCTTGCGGCGTACCTTAGTTCGTCGAGAAACTTGCGTCGAGAGTTTGGAGGGCGAAGAAGAAAAAAAAAGAAAAAAAAAAGAAGGGAGAAAGGGAGCCGATAACCACCTTTTTAACCTGTTCCCTCGTTTCTCAGGCAAGGGACAAAGAGGGTGAAGCGACAGTGAAAGCAAAGTGGCTTCTATTTCTCGCTTCTCCTCGAGGAAACCTAGTCCCAAAGGCGTCGTAGTAAGCGTCGAGTCTCGCACGAACCGTGGCCCCCGAAAATTGTGCCACGATAGATCCAGGGAAAGGAATCGTCCACCAGAGACGCAGATCTCGCGATGACGGGTGATAAGAGAGAGAAAACTTTCGTGATGAGTCGTCCAGGGAGGGAGAGACCCGTCACGTACGTGTGTATGGGCAAAGTGTTCGAGGGGGACGAGAAGAGGGTGAGCCGTTCGAAAAAAGGAAAATGGGTCGACGTTCGTTCCGCTTTAAGAGCCTCGAAATTTGGGGGAGAGAGAGTCGTCTTGGTAGAGTCGTCTCTTTCCAACGAGGATAATCGTGTCTCTCTCTCCTCCTCATGGTGAATCCATGGGGACAACCTTGGCCTTGCTCTCGGCCCTTCCGATTATTAAACATTGAACTTCACGATCCATCGACGAAACGTAATAGCTCGTACGAGATTCCTGTTTATCCGGGAAACCTGGTGGAGGGATGGCTGTTCCTGTTGAAGGAAATTGAAATTGAGATGCAAATCGAAAAAGGAAAGGAAAATTTGAGGAGAGTGAAGGGGACACTGTGAGTGAAGGAATATCTGCACGATATTATGTATCGTCGTATAAAAATGTTTGCTCCTCGTGGGGGATGGTAGAGCGGTTCGCCGAGAATTTAATCTTCCGCGTGATAAATTAATCGATGCATAATAAGGGTGCGAGATTACCGATCACGCGTTACTGATCCCGGATGCTCTACTAAACGGATGACGCGTAGTTCGTGCCCCTTCCAGCCTCCGTTATTTATACTACGTCCACTAGTTAATAACCTTTTATAACCCAAATTTCTTTTTTCCTCTCTCTCTCTTCTTTATATATCCTTCAAACGAGATCGAACGAGCTTTTAATCGAAACGAATCCGTCTCGTCCTTGTTTTAATTGATCAAACTGTTTCTTCTCGTTGAAATCGTGCTCGACCAAAGAAATAACACCAATAATAATCGTTGCAAATGCACTTCTCCGTCCCTTCCCCAATAACCGTATCTCAAATTCACGATCTACGCCTTCGAATTGTGCCTTTCCGGAAACTTTCAAGGTATCTTTATACTATTATATCTAATTCGTCTCGCGAATATTTTAAATTTTAAACAATACAACACGTTGTTGCACTTCTTCAACAAGTGCGATTCGCGTTATCAGTTATCGACTCGAAGAATTTTGAAAGGAAGAAGAACATGTGAAAGGAAAAGAGTTTTCCTTGCTCTCGAATGTGTGTGTGTTTTTCCAAAGTATTTTAGAAGAAATAATTCCCATTTCCATACGATCAATTTTCCTCTATCGCAAAAAGGAAAGGAAAGGAAAGGAAAGGCGAATGAACCGGACGTTTTCACGAACGATGGCGCGCTTGGTTCGAGAAAAAAAAAAAAGAAAAAAGAAAAAAAAGGAAAAAGGAAAAGAAGCACACTTAGTGCCTCGATAGTGTATTTCTCGAATTGCTAGGGTATTCCACGGCGACCCGGGGTGAACACCGCAGCTTGGCCACGAGCCAAGTATTACGTCCAAGCATGCCGAGCATCCACCCCTTATCCGGAACAAAGCGGATCGCGCGCTTTTTGCATTCCTTTAAAGAGGAAGCGCGCTAAGACGCTTGTCGTCGTTGAAATAACAACGACAACGAGATTCGTTTGCTTCGGCCAGGCCGGCGTCTCCTTCTTCCTTTTTCTTTTTTTCCTTTCCTTTTCTTCTTTTCTTCTTTTTTCACTACCTTTGTCGAGGTAGCAAAGCCGATATCGTTCCCAACGATATCGTATCGATTCTTGGCTCCGACAATAGAGACCCTCCCCCTCCCCATCCCTCTCACAGTTTCTACAGTGTCAACCCCAAACTTGCACGCCACGAGATCAGCTTACTGTTTCCAACTCGAAACATTCCTTCCTCCATTGGAAACCGGTTGTCCACCGGTTTATCGTGGCTTCTACCCTCTTCCCCTCGATAATCCTCCCCATTCTTTCCAGCCGATATCCGGACCGATAACCACCGCGTCGCTTAAAAAACGCGCCGGCGGAAACGTTGGAGGAAATTCTATTGCATCCTCTCGCTGTGTTTCTGGATCGAAACTCGACTCGTTTCATTTATCCGAGCCTTTGATTAACAACGGACGAATTGTGACGCGCCATTTACGAGTAGGAGATCCGGGATATTCACGCCCTTTCCTTGTTCCCTGACCTGTTTCGAGGGTGCAATTTCGTTGAAAATTCGCGCGAACCAACGAGGACGAAAGAAGGGTAGGGAGTGGAAAGAAGCTGATCGAGAAACTGGAGCTCGAGGGCGCGGAAAATTTCGTAGAAAATTTCTCTCCTCTCCTCGGGATGGAATTAAATCGCAACAGGTTCTTCTCCCCCTCCAGGTTTATCGCCGACCGAGCAATATTCCCTCCCTCCTCTCGTTCCCGCGGATTGTCTCGCAAAAATTTCGTCGAAATTTCGATGAAATTTGGGAAAGGGAGGACGAAGGGAGTGGCGCCACTCGGAAACCCCCCCACTCTCTGACGAGATGAGCTTCCACGGGGATAAGTCTGTGAGCCCGTAAGTAGGACGGCGAGGAGGTAGGAGGCGAAATTGCCTGGTAACCTTCGACCTTACAGGGACCGCGGCGGCGAGTCCCCCGATAATTGCGAGCCTGTTATCCCTGTCAAAGAGGGGCCGCACCGTGGATCGATTATCAATCAAGAGAATTACACGTCCAATCGATTTTCTACGTTTCCACATCTCGAGATCCTTTCTTCTTTTCTTCTTCTTCTTCTTCGTGCCTCCCTTTTTCTATATTTCCAGGCCAATGATTGAAATTTCGCGTTTAATTATGGAGAAGATACCCTTTCGATAAATAGATTTTGATTCAATCGGGAGAAACGATCGAATACCCAATCGGAGTACGGGAGTATTTATGAATACACAGAATATTCGATTACTTACCGCTCTCTCCTCCGTCTCTACGATAAGATGGTTGTTTTTCAAGGTGAGGGTGATGATGTTCCCATTCGCATTTTTATTCGTGTTCCCAGGGGGCGTGTACTCGACGGGGGTGGCGGTTGCCACGTTCACCTCCTCCATCACCTCGGTCTCGCAAACGTACCTTGGTCTATCGAGGCCGTTTACCAGCTGAAACGAGAAGAAGGAAAAAAAAAAAAAAAAAAGAAAAGAAAAGGAATGTGAAACATCCGCTCCCCCTATTAACTCTATTAATAATTCCAAAAGCATCGACTTCTCTCCACCTCCCCTCCCCCTCAAACTTGTTACACACACACACACACACGTATATATATCCATCGGTGAAACGTATGAAGCAACCGAAAACCGGTCGGCCGAGTTCGCGTTTTCTACGAACACGTAATCGTGTGGGAGTTCGGTCGCAAAGTTTCAAGAGATTCATGGGCCGCTCGCTCGCTCGCCAAGCGCGATTAAAACTTTTTAATCCGAGAATTTGCACAATCTCTCGTTAGATTCCTCCGCCTGGTTAGAGCCCTGCCTATTTTCCGAGAGAGATCGTTCAACCTTTGTTCCTTCCAAGGAAAGAAAAGAACGAGTACCGATTTCTTCGGTAAAATGAATTTTACCTCTTTCCTTTCGAGAGAGAGAAGTGGGTCAACAGAGCGAGAGAGGAACGGTTACGTAGGTTTGTAACCCCGTGGTTGACGGATGCATAGTCTGGGGCGAGCCACAATTGCCTGCAACGGATCTCGGAATAACGGAAGAGCGGTTATCCGTCAAGGAGCCGCGGTTCTTCGTTTCCTCCCAGAAATTTATCATCGTGTTTCCCTTCCTCGTACGCGGCGGAGGCGGATCGAGGACAAGTTTTCGAACGACGAGTGGATCTCTTCTCTCTCTCTCTCTGTTTTATTTCTATCTGGATTTTTATTCCTAGGTTAGGTGGCGTTCGCCAAGGATAACTCGGTGATGGGCGTTGGGTGACGCGGCAAGTACGACGTCCGATAAGGATAGCAAGATAACCGGAGAATGAAATATCAGAAGGCACGCGAGACGGGTTCGTTGGAGAAGCATCGTCGACGTCGCTAGCGTTATCGACGAGAATCGAGCTAACCGAGGAGGAGGAGGAGGAGGAGGAGGAGCGGTTGGTTTATCGCGTTTAATCTTTCCTCAAAGGGCGGATATCGGCGCGAGAAATTCTTTTCCTTTCTCTCTCTCTCTCTCTCTCTTTTTCTTTTTTCGCAAAATCACGGTCGACAAATGGAAACTAACTGGTCGGTGGATTTCTTTTCTCTCTTTCTTTTTTCTTCCTCTCCAGTGAGACGTCTGGAGAATGTTGAATCGTTTATATTATTCTTTAACGAACAACGAACGAGTAACGAGTAGATTTTCACTTCGTATTGTCGACGTCGAGAAAGAAACCCGTTTCATCTTTCTTCTGTGGATTACGCAACGAGAGAGGAGGAGGAGGAGGAGGAAGAAGAAGAAGAAGAGGAGGAAGAGGAAAGAAGGGAGAGCAAAAAGCGCAGCTGGCGCGTCGATAAAAATTTAATATCAAACTTGGAGTTTGGAGAAAGTGTTGATATATTCTTTAGAAATTTTCCAAAGGAAGAGGACTCTTGTCTCTCTCTCTCTCTCTCGAAAATGGATAAATATCGTAAAATGCAGGCCGTTCCGAGTGGGGCTCCTTTGTCTTTTGCCTCTCATGATAAGGCGCGACCCTTACTCTCAACCCTCTCCCCGTCCCTGATTGGTTCATTGCCTCTCGATGATCGTCGTTGATTTAGAAGGGGCACGATCGAGGGCTCGTTAAAGAGACGATATCGAGAGGGAAATTATTTCCGGCCTCTCTTAACTACCCCCTTTATTCCGATTACCTCGAAACCACGCTTAAAATTCATCTCTGCTCCGATCCCATTGTGTTTGTCCCTTCTTCCCAATATCCAGATATTTAAAAAAAATAAATTGCATCGAAACGAGCCTAAGTTTTTCCCACGTTTCCGCAAACTCTTATCTCTTCTCCCTCCTTCCCTCCCACCATTCTTCGCACGATTCTCTTGGAATGTACATAACGATACCGTCGATTCACGGAACACGCGACGCGTGCCTCTTCTATGTAACGCAACTGGTCGATCGAGCCTCGTCGATAAGTTTCTCCGAGTTAGAGTTTCTCGATTAAAATTTCAATCCCGTTCAATATCCAGAATTTTATTCAAGGATCTTTTATCCTTCCTTCTCATCCACGTGTACGAAAAAGAATAATCCCACGAATCTTCCTCCCCTCGTTCCTTTTTCGTGGAGAACAAAAAGAAATATTCTATTCGAATAGATTAATAAGTTTTTCGCGGATGATCTCGTGGATCACTCCTCTCTCTCTCTCTCTTTCTGTCACAGTTGAATTTTCTTTCAAAGATCAGCTACGCGAGAAGAAATGATCCCTCGTTAATCACCCTCTCGGATCGAAAATAAGAAAGTTAGCGCCCTCGACAATTTGCTGGAAATTTTCGCAATTTTTTCTCATCGATTTCTCGACCATCCTCTCCTCTCCCTTCACCCTTACTGGAATCGCAGGATCCTTGGATTCGAAGAAACTGGGGAAAGAGAGAGAGGGAGGGACAGGTTCGAAGCGCGGGCACGTATCATCTTAATTGGCCGAAACCAGGATCCGAGGGATTAACGCGATTAAACCTGATTATACGGTTCCGTTTCAGGGAGGGGAGGGTTGTGTTAGCTTCGAAAAAAACCTTAGCTTTCCGTATTTAATTGGTATCGGAACGGTTATCGGAGGGGGAGGGGGTCGAAATCCTCGGTATGCGGACGCCGAGATACATGCCGCGCCTTTTATGCCTTTCGCAAGGAAGGGGATAGATAATGCGGTCTTAAAGGAGGAGGGGGAGGGTAATAAAATTAAAATGCGGGGGTACGGTATCGGGCGTAATCGTCGGCGAAAGATAAAGGCGGTGGAAAGGTCGTCGAGTTTATTGCGAGTTTTTCTCTTCTTTCTTTCCTTCCTTCCTTTCTTTCGAGAGCGAAAAAACGAAGCGGATATTTTTTTTCCGCGCATCGCGGATTCGACGATTGATTCGGATCGATACAATCGCGCACCGCTTGTGATTACATTTTTATACGGCGACGGCGTGTAAAATTTCACCAACGTGTCAACCAACGGCGACCAACTCCGTCTCCGATTTAATTGAACGATTGTCAAACGATTGTTATCGATTCCGGCAATCGAGGATTACATACATAGATTTATTCCATCCATTAACGTAGAAGAATTCCAATTATCGTAATAATTCGTGAATGATAAAATAAGTTACGAAAATTCGCGCGTGAAAAAGAAAAAAGAAAGAAAGAAAGAAATCTGTGGGTGCCGCGCAGTACGAGCAAAGAGACCTCGAAATACCTTCACGTTCGTACTTACACGGCTACGACCTCGGGAAGAGCGATAGAAAAGTTGATAGTCACGTTCGCCTCGGCTAGACACGGTCTAGACAGTCGTTAGAGATTCCTAGACCGGTCGGCCAAGGTAACCAGCCGTTCAGGTGGACTCACGCGCTTCGCTTCCAGATACCATCGGTCGAAGGGATCGGTGTAGGAAAGGAAAAAAAAGAAAAAGAGAAAGAGAAACGGTAATTCGAAACAGCACGAGGATGACGACGACGTTTACGATTACAATTTCAGATCGCGTCTGCGGTCTACGACGGAATGAGAATCGAAATCTAGGCGTGCTTGTTTGCATAACAAGACGATTCTAACAATATACATAGATATATATATATGTGTACGCTCAACGAGAGAAACGTTGCGTTCGATTTCCGCAAAATCGACGCGCTACGACGCGAACGAATTCTCTTAGCCCAAGGAGGAACGGGGGTTCGGTTATCGGTGCCGAAACACGATGGCTGTATACACAGGTGTGTATACGCGTGTGGAGGCGCGAGTTCGAGGCGCGTGTGCGTGTACGTGCGTGGCTGCGGTTCGAGTGGCTTGTGCCAAAGGGTACTGACCCTGACCCAAGGGGCATTGCTCCTACGGTGCGCGTTTCTCCCGTTCCTTTTCTGTTAGATCGCTCGCACCGGCGTAGCTCGTACGAGCTCTTGGTAACGTCGTAACGGCCGTCCATCCACGATCTTTTTCAGCTTTGCTAAACGCGCCATCCCCCCCGTCCCTAGACCTCATCGCCAGTAGTCGATTCCCTCCCGCGAGAATGGGAGAAACGAGGAAGCGATCGGAACGCGACCAGTTCCATTTCGAATTCCGGCACGCTTCCCGCCTCGTCCAAGATCATCCAATCATCTCCATCGGTTGGAGAATCGCTTCCAATTTTCCCTTCCTCGTTTATTTTGCCTCGAATTTGAAAAACATTTCGCATATAATTGTACAATTTTTCGATAATGTATAATTGTTGTTCGAGAAGAATGATAAAGTAAAGATCACGTTTTTTCTTCGTTTAGAGATTTTTAGAGAGGAGAGAGAGAGAAGAGAGAAGAGAGGAGCATAGTCGAGCGATTTCGCGTTCCGATTTCTCGATGGTCGTTCGCCTTCCCCATAAAAGGTTCGGCTAAGATCGCTCCCCGGCCCCCTCGCCTCGCGATCCTCTCCCTTCCAACGCGTCCTGTAGACGCGTACCGTCAAGAAAAGGATACCACGTAGACGAGTTTCTGGCCGGCCGGTGTCCTATATACCAGGCCTTTCACCTTTTGCCGCGGATCGAGCCAGACCCTACCTACCCGTCTCTCGACAACTCGGCTCTCTTTGCTGGCTCTCCGCGTCATTTTCTTTCCTTTTCTTCTCCCTCCCCCCCCCCACCCACCCCTCTCCCATTCATCCGCTCTCAAGAGAAATTGCCACCGAGCGATCTCGAAGAGTCAAAAATCTGTGCTCTCGAAAAATACAAAAACTCGTCGAAAAACCGATGGTGTTCTCTCGCTCGGTGAATTTCCGAGGAATCGAAGCCGAGGTTTGAAACGTTGCACCGCGGCGTTTTGCCGTTGCACTTCTTTCAATTCTCGTCTCCCTCCCTCCTGGCGGGGAGCTCTCGCAAGACCACCCAAGCTATTTCGTGTTTTCACGCGTGTGAAACGCGGCCCCGTGTGCGACGCGACACAGTTCAACAGTTCTCGAAGCCAGTTCGAAGAATGAAAATAGTCGACGGTAGGCATTCGACGGGTGAATGAAGTCACGCGATAAACACGATCGCGTAGGCTGTAAACAGCGTGCTTTCGAGTATTCAGAAATCCTGCGGTTTCTCGTTACGCAACCGGGCCGGCGATCGATCCATCGATCCATCGTGCCTCAAGATCGTGGCGGTGACTGTAGGTCGGCTGGTCGAGCGGCGATTCGAAAAGAAGAAGAAGAAGAAGAAAGAAAAAAGGGAGAGAGAGAGAGAGAAAGAGAAAAAGTAAAAGAATAAAAATATTTGTGCGAAAAGGAGAGAAAGAAAAACGAGAAAATCGGCGAAATCTTTCCTTCGAAAGATTATCTCTCTTGCATAGCCACGCCTTTCGTTCGTGGCTGCGAGCGATCCAACTTTTTCCTCTCCTTCTCTCTCTCTCTTTTTTTCTTAAAAATAGATCCCGTTTCCAGAGCCTTCCATTTAACGCGCGATTGCGATAAACTCGGCCCGGTTTTCCATCCGAACAACACGTCACAGACGGACGTAACGCTGTCGCTCTAATTCGGCCTTGAGTCTAATCCTCGTCGTTGACCGCTGGTCACAGACCCCACGGACTAACGTCCGTTGCAAATGGGCGGCCCCCTCCCCTCTCTCTCTCTCTTTCTCTCTCTCTGTCACGGCGAAAAAAAATTCGCAACGTGGACGAGACGATTATTCGAAGAATATTCTCGTCCAGTTTTTCGATTATCTTCTCGAAAAGATTATCTTGTCTCTCTCTTCCAAGATGGGAAACTTTTCGAGAAGAATCTCGCTATTACGCGCGAAATTTCCTCCTCCTCCTTCTCCTCCATAATTTCTCTCTCTAAGAGAAGCTCTTAAGAGACAAAGAAGGCCCGATCAGGTTTTTCAAAGTTTCTCGAAGAAAATTTATTTTAAAACGAGATTCCTCCCGCGAGCAAAGTTTAAACATCTTTTTTGAAATTTTTCGAAGGCGGCGCCTTCGAATCATCGCCTCCAATTTAACCGCCCGATATTTCCGTCCCGCGTCCCCCCCTCCTTGCCCATTTCTTCTATTCATAGGACGGGCGATAATTCTAAGCTCGCTTACGCGCGCGTCGCCCAAGGTTGCCCCTCGCCTAGGTTCAAGGTGGGCAGGCGAGCGGTGGCAAGCGGAAGTGGCGAGCGGCGATGCGTTAGCGAATTTCTTGTTACGGATGGGCGGGCTCGAAAGCCCCGTGGACGTATTAGACGGAGTCTGGTTTGGCAAGTTGCGCAGCGTATAACATAGGTTAGTGACACCGCGCGAAGGTCGTGCCTAGCGCGGCCAGACGCGGGGCTGAGTCAAGCGGATCGAAAGGAATCGAATCGAGAGAGGGAGAGAGAGAGCAGTGACGCGATCTAATGGCGTTCTTCTCCTTTTTTCTTTTTTTCTTCAACACCGTCCGCTTAAAAATACGCATTCGAAATGACATTTCGTCACCAGGAGGAGTCGCTTCCTTACCCGAGAAAGAAGAAGAAGAAGAAGAAATATTCAATCAGTTTTCAATTCCTAGCAAACTTGGTAAAAAGAGCTCCGTGTTTCTTGTTTTACCAACGGATTAACGAACGAGTTCCCCTTCCCTCTCGCCCATCATTATCATCATTCGAGGAATTTTGTTTACCCAAGTCAATTTTCCCGAGTCCCCGAGCTAGCTGGCTCGCGGTTCCTCGAGGTCGTTGCGCGATATCAAAAGTTACCGACACTCCCAAAGTGGATTAAAACGTTTCCCAACTCGTGATCGCAAGCATTGGAACGGTATGCCAACGGTTTGCCAACCCTGCCCTACATTTAAGAATTTCCTCATTCAGGAACCCATTCAATCGACAACCGTGTCCGTCGAATCGCTCCACTTGAGCTACGATTAATTAAAAAAATTAGAAACGATTGATTCGATTTTTAGACGGAGCGAGCGAGGCAGTAAAGTGAAAAGTTTTTATCCGATCCTACGAAGGGGGAGAGGGGGGAGGGGACACACGTAGTGATTTTATTACGGAACCCGAATCGAACGATCTGGTTTCGTTCAATCGCCGCTTAAGTGGTTTAATTTCTTCCACCTTTGATACAGTATAGCTTTAAACAATGAGTCAATTGATACCGAGGAGGGGGGAGGGGGGGTAGGGAGAGCAAGGGGAGGGGGGAATAGATTGAGTCACATTCGCGGTGAGTCATGAATTTGCGCGCTAAACATAGAAACACAACTTCTCGAGCTGAATCGGCGTTGAACGGCGTCGATTCGAAAACGAGGGGGAAACGAGGAATTTTGTCGAGGATAGGAATTTTTTTTTTCCCTTCCTTTCTTTCTTTCCTTCTTTCCTTCCTTCTTTCTCATTTTTATCTTGCCGAGGCGGTCTCGATTTTCGTTATCGCGGCGTTGGCGACTATTAGACAGAGAGAGAGAGAGGGAGAGAGAGTGTTTCCTGGAAACGCGGAAACGGCGGCCGATGATAAAGCGTGCAGAGACGCTGTGCATAAACGAGTTCGGTTTACGTGTATTACGTGTAGCGACGAGGCCGCGGCGCAAGATTAGACGCATCGCGCCTCGATTGCTTAGTCTGCGGACGAGTGTTTACGTTACGCCCACGAAGAGGACCCGTCTCTCTCTCTCCCTCTCTCTCTCTCTCTCTCTCTCTCTCTCCCCACCCGGCCGTGTGTCTGACCATGATCGTCCACCTCTCCGATTCATCATTCTACTTTCGAATTTCTCCTCTCCTAACGGCCGCCGCCGCCGGCCACGACGGAGACGCTTGGCAAATATTTTCCCGTCGAATAGATCGTCCGATTATTATTTTATGCTCCCCTGTCCAAGGATGGAAGATAGGCAGATCGAAAAAGAAGAGATAATTGATAATATTTTTGTTTCTCTAAACAACGAAGCGAATTATTTATACAAATCTTGTTATCTCAGATCCGATCAGGAGTGGTTGTTGTTGAAAAAAAGAGAAAGAATTTGTCAATTTTTTTCAGCCGGAAAGGTTTATCGATAGTAGATTTTGATCGTTGCAATTTATCGTCGAAATAAAATAAAGAAGACGTGAATTTAATCAAACCAATTTTCCCATTAATTCTAATGATTACCCGTCAATTTTCCGATGATCTATCGCGATATGAAATGAAATTTTAGCTTTTTCGAAATGTCCATGTTGATTTGTTGATTGGTCGTGTAAATGAAAATGAATGGAATATATATACGCGCGATGCATTTCGCGAATTCTGCAAATTCTATCTGCGATTTTTGTCGCCTTGAATAGATTTTGAGAGAGAGAGAGAAAGAGAGAAAGTAAATACATACACACCCAAAGAATGGTATCTTTGTTGCTAAAAGTTATTATTAACTTTATGTATTCTTAAACGATACTCCAAGCATCGACTTCAAGTTGAGTCAAGTTTTCATGAAAGCCGCAAATAAATTGCTCGAGACATTACGCGAGATAGAGAAGGAGGAGGAGGAGGAGGAGGAAATTTCTAGAAATAGTCGTGGGCGGAGGAAGGGACGCGAGAGAATCGCATCTATCGCGATTCACATTAGCAGACGCTCGCTCGGGAATCGTCGAGTCTCTCCCTTCCAGTGGCAACGTGCTAGACACTCAAGGATAAGAATCTTTATTTAACGACTAGTTTTTTAACCTACACCGTTAGAGGTTACAGACGGTCACACTATTTTGGAGGACACTCGCAATTAGAAGATCCGCTCCAACACCCAACGAAAAAGAAAAGAAAAAAAAAGAAGAAAAAATTTATAATTTCCTGTACAGCTCCAAGATATGCGTTCCCATTATGGGATAAATATCCATACTTTCGATACTTCAAAGGGAATAACATCGGTTTAAAAAAGAAAAAAAGAGAACGAGATTGGTTCACTCGGATGGAAAGAAAACGCTCTACGCTCTACGCTTCTTTTTGCAATTTATTGAAATTACGAATAAAAAAAAAAAACGAAGCAACGAAGCAAAGAAATTTCAAATTATCAGCGAAAATTAATTGCGAAAGATTGACGCAACCGGTGATTCGTTGAAAAATCGCAACGACTGCTAATCGCGTAATAAAACGGGCACGCGTTGTAATCGTTTCGATTCGAATCGAGTTAAAAATTTTTCGTATCGTATGAAATTTTTTTGCGTTCGAAAATCGACATTCGCCTTTATCGTCGTCGTCGTCGTAGTTGTCGCAAGATTCGCTATAACTGGTCGTAATACCAGTAATAGACTGGTAGAAAAAGAAAGAAAAAAAAAAGAATCAAGGCCGTCTCGGGAGGAAATAATCTTGATTGACTAGAATGAGCCGGCAGTCTTAACTTTTGCTTTCTAATGGTAGGGTCGCAGACGGTCGGCTCGAGGAGCTAGGCCTCGTTAGAACGATCAAGGATCTTTATTATTCCGGCTTAGTTGCGCAACTTTGCCGTAACGCTTGCCCCAACACCGGTTTCGAGCATTACGTAACCGTCTAAGCAACCGCCTAAGCGGCTGCAAATCTGGTCAACCTTAAATGCCAACTGGATTCTTCGACTAGTAAAGATAAAACTTTGTATAAGATCTGTTATTCCTCCTCGTTATTCTCTCTTTTATTCTCTGCTCGCTCGCTCAGCCTTGAGAAACCGAGATCTGATGCAATTTCAATTTCGAGGAGAACTTTGCTCTTCGAGTGTTTCAAATTTTCCTTTTAACGAAGCAGGAGGAGGAGGATATTAAAAATATTATTAAAAATATTATTTTCCACGACGATGACGAGGAGAGTCCCCCTCCCTCCCTTCGAGCCGAGGACTCTTTCTCATCCTTTTTCCCGCCGCCAATATCGTGGTATCGACGTAACCTCCGGTCACGTTTCGTTCCTCGCCATCTCTCCCAGTGACGCGTGAAATATGGAGGATCCATTCTTTCGCGCATTCACCGCTATTCCTTTTCATCGAACGATGAAAGGAGCGCGAATATCTGAATATTCGTGTACGACGTGGTTCAATTCAACTCGATAATAAACGTCCGTTTGATCAACCCTTCCCGCGTCGTTATTTTTTTTACTGGATCCGAAATAAATTCGTCGAGATTTTCTTTCTGAGAAAGGAAGGGAAACCAGAGATTTTCGAGTTTTTAATAATTCTTAAACGGGGCGATTTCCTTTGTGATTCCGTATCTCTCGATTTCTCGAATTTACCGCGTTTCCACGCGCAAAATTTACGAGATCCGGTGGTTACGATTACAGGAGGGGGAGGGGGACATCGGAGAGGAGAGCGGCTAGATAACAGCGGGCAGGAAACAAAAGAGCGCGGAGAGCAAGGCCTGGTTTTGAATTTTAAAAGAAGCGGAGAAACGTCCGGCCGGCCGACCGGTTTGCAGTCAGAAATAAAGAGGTAAACAAACGGACGAAAATAGCGTGCCAGGTTGTTCCCATTACCATTATTATTGTGAGAACATAATTATTCATTTCGACGTTTCGAAGACAACGCTTCGCGTCGCTCGCGTTGGTTATCGTTGCGGGGAAAAGGTTAAAAAAAAAAGTAATTCCCACTCGCGGATCTGGATCGCGGATCCAGATACGTTCCAGGTATTATCAGCGGTCGATAATTGGTTTCGGGCAGCGCGAAGAACGCGCGGCTGGAAACGAAACGATCGAATATAATTTTTCACGCTTCGCCCGTCCTTTATCGTACGAATGCACACGAATTTTTGATACACGGGGCCGCGCGCGTGTGAAATTTGCTCGATGAAAACAAATTTTTAACTCCACTCGCTTTGCCACCTGGCATATGCAACATTATTCGACGAGCACGCGTCAATAACCGGTTTCGATAAGCCTCGAACGCTTATTCCTGGCATCGTTAAAAACAATTATTTTTTTTTCTCTCTTTTCTCCCCTCTCTTTTTTTCCTTCTCTCTCTTCCCCTCTCTTGAAAAAGAATCGTCCGTAGGATTAATGGTCGTAAACAACGTTCGTTTCATTTTTTCCCTCTTTTTTTAATATCCGAAAATAAAGCCGTACAAAGGAGTTTTTCTTTCTGCGAATTTTCGAATTCCGCGTGAAAGTCCGTGGCGCGCGGTTTCATTAAACCGACTTTCGATAGGAAACGACGATAAGGAATAATGGAAAGGAAGGAAAGCGATGCCAACGAAATCGCCGACACTCCTACTTTCGTTGATCTTGGCCGACTTTTCCATTGGCGCACGCAGCCGACCGTTTATATCCCCGTTCTATTCTCGTTCTAAGTCTGCGGTGTGTTTGAATTAGAAAGAGCGTGGCGATCGAGGCCACGGCTCGAACTTGACCAAAATTCCCTCCGTGCTCACGTTCGAAGGACGTCTAATGGTCGTTGACCCTCTTCTTCTTCGAGGGCAACGCCGTTCTCTAATGGCGCGTACGAACACGCCGCGCCGTATTCATTGCCGACAATTTCGCCATAGACGAAAGGAGAAACGGCAGAAACAGATTGCTCGCGGAGCATACTTTCCTCCGTTGATTGTTCCAACAACCGGCTTCGACCTAAATTCCGCACAAACGTTGCAAACATTGCGAAACGTGTTTCCCTCCACGCATTCCCTCCTCTCTTTCTCTTTTTTCTTCTTTTCCTTCGCAACTAGTACTTTTCTCTTATTTCACGGCGAGAAATATCGCGGATCCAGAGTTATCTCTGGCGGAAAATCGAGGAGATGTTGTGAACCGAGATCTTAATCCTTCGAAAGCTGTTTCGCTCCTCGTGCCGAGGAAATTCCAGGATTAGAGATTTCGTCGATCGACTCGATGAGTTTGAAACCTCTCTCTCCCTCTCTCGGATAGATTCTCTGCTATTTTTGCCCGCTCCTCGGATATAAATCATGCTCGCCTCGAACTCGTCCTCCGAAGAATCTCTAACTTTGGAAGCAGTCAACGAAACATCGAAAAACTTGTCGGCCAACAACAAACACCATCTATCTAGGATCCTATTATCCCTCCACGGAAACTCTAACTCTCCTCCCTTGAATTTCCAAACGTTGAAACAAAATAACGAAGCTCAGAGAGAGAGAGAGAGAAATTCTTGGTCGATAAAATATGGCGAAGCGAGCAGCTTCGAATGAATAATTAAGCCATGACCTCATACCAGAATTGTCAACGAGGATTCTCGACGCTTAACCGCGTCTTTTTTTAGCAATGTATCAAATCTCTGATTCTTGCTCCCTCGAGGTTACGGTTTAGAAACAGTTTGGAACAGATAGGAGAGAAGGGAGCTCGGCTCCCTGTTGGCGGCCCCGTGTAAACCAGTCACCCGTTATGCGAGAGTACACGGTGCGCCGTGTATACCGTTAGTACATACACATACGTATATATACACACATATATATATAGGAATAGTGGTAGCGGGAGAAACGACGAGGTAGCCCGCGTCTCTCTCTCGTATAATACCCGAAAGCAATCTGCGTTGGAGAGGTCACCGAGACAAAGACCGTCCAAAAGATGGCCCGCCGCGATACCTCGCTCGGCCGCCATGCCTTCGCCCTGTCCACGCTATTATAATCCTAACTCGGCGCAGGTAAGGCCGGGGGTGGATGGAATCTCCGATTTCCGTTAAAGGGGAAACCCCTTGTTAATCCCTCGAATATCGTCCGATCGTCTTTTGACGTCTTTCTTTGTAACTCTTTCTTCTTCTTCTTCTTCTTCTTGGAGAGTAAAAATTTTTTTAATCGTAATAACTTGGGTGTTTGTTCCTTCTATTCTTCTCTTTGTTTATTTATCGCTCACGCTTCGAAATTAACGCCAAGTTTGTTTCTTTTTCTCAGCTCGATCGAAGAACAAGGATGGATAATGTGGATGTATAATAATTGTTAAGAGGAAAGGATTTTTCTTCGAAGAAGAGGGATATCGCTCGGGGATATTTACGCGGAAGTTGAATGAAAAATAGAAGGAGAATAGAGGAGGGAGGATGCGTTGAATCTGAGAATCGCTGTGTCACAGTCTCGTCGCTGCATCGAAATGAGTTTTTAAATTAAATTTTCAAACATTGCCCGCCACGCCACCAAAGAGAGAGAGAGGTTTAATTAAATGTCGACGGTAAGCTTGTAATTCCCGATACTGACGCTCGCTTTTTCTCTCCCTTCAACTCCTTCTTTCCTTCATTCTTCCTCTCTCTTCTTTCGTTTTTCGATTTTGACGAAGAGAGAAATGACGAAAATCGAGAAATCGCTTTTTTAAAAATCCCGAAATGCAGGAGAGAGGGGAAGAGGAGCGTGATTCACAGGAAAAAAAGGAATAGGATTCCAATTAATATAATTAACACTCGAGGAAGTCACTTGGATCTGCAACACGATATCCACGCGACGACACGCTGTTGATCAGAGCATGCTGTCATGTTGTAACGCCGTTTCTTCGATTACACGAGATAAATTAAAAAAAAAAGAAAAAGAAGAAAAAGGATTGAACAAAAGTTTGTTCCTGACAGGGATCGAAATCCCGCGTACTCTCTCGAAAACATCATATCGTCGTCGATAGTCGAGTATAATCCGCGCGAAATAATTCTCTCTCGTTGAAGAACACTACATCGCCTTGACACGCGTCGGATGCGATGAACGGTACTCGTAAACGTTCAACGCAGAGATTGATATTCATCGAGAGTGTTCTCGAAACTGTATTACTAAACTACTAGCTCGAACTCGATTGATTTCTAACCAATCCTTTCCTCTCGAGAGGAATAATATCGGATCGTATCTATATACAGAAACGAAACACGGTCCCGATCACGCCCGACGCGTGATAAATTAGACTTAAAGATTGATTTTCTCGCGCGAGGAAAGGAAAGAAAAAGAATTAGAGAGAAGAACCTTCCGGTCTGTCGAGAAAGGAAGGAAGGAAGGAAGAAGAGAAAAAGAAGAAACAAGACGGAGAGAACAATCGTCACAAACTAAATATAATGAGCGGCGCTCGCTGAATCCGCTACTAGATTTATTTTCGGGCCGTTTTTATTATAAAGGTCAAGCGAATTCGCCCGTGGCGAATCGGCGAATCTCTATCGTCGTCGTCGTCGTAGTCGTCGTCGTCGTCGTAGTCGTGGTCGTCGTCGTCGTCGTCGTCCCCGGTGTTTTCTCGAACCGCCGCCTCCTATAAATGTTGCATGAGCGCCCAAAGCAACCGGCATTAATAATTTAAGTTTCACGACGTAAAGGAACGCGGACGCGGCCGTTTGAAGAGTCGCGAGCACCAGTTTGAATGAAAGCGACTCCGATTGGCCGGCCTATTATCGGCCTATCTCGCCTTTCCCTTCTATCCCTGCCATTTTTTACCGGGACAAATTATTTCATCCCTTCCTCCCCCTCCTCCCTCGTGTACGCGATAAAATAAATTTCGACGACCCTCTTCGAACGATACCTGCGAACGAACGGGGGCCCCCGTTTCGCATTCCAAATGGCGCGCGCATGCAAATGGCTCCGATTCATTTCTGCCTAATCCGCTCTCCACTCTAGCGGCCGAAATAAAACCGATTCGCTCGATTTTGAAGCGACGTGGTCCGAGAAAAATTTCGAGACAAAAGAAAAAAGAAAAAAAAAGATGGAAATTTTCGATCCCTAATATTCGATCGATGATTTTTTCCTTTTTTTTTTTTCTTCTGAAGGAGAAAGAATTGAAAAGATCGGATTTTTAAATCTCCCTCTAAAAGATTCGTGTATAAAGGATTATTTTATCGATCATTTTCCGTATCGATATATTCTGGATACATTCGACTAGACTGCAGAGACGAAATAACAAGTCCGCAGTTTCGAACTCGCAGCTCTCCGTCCGGTTTCGTTGTTTGCACGACGCCGGTCATTGAAATAATATTGACATAGTACTGGGGCGAGTGGACAGAGACTCGCTTGTGGCTTCGTAGTCGAGATAAGTTAATCTCTATCATAGTCTGGAACGGTTCGCGAGCGCATGGCAAACAAGCGGAGTATCTTATCTCTCGTGATGGGTGCTACGTCACCCGATAACCAGACTGCGCCATTCCGCTCTAAAAACCTAAATCTGAGCGCGCGGATAGATTCACGTGCCCCGTTCACACACGCCGAACGTATGCCATGGCGAATCGATAACGCCCGTCTCCCGTTTTTCCGCCTACTACGGAAAGAATTTATTGTACCATTCGGCCATTTTCCACGTCCACCAACGCCTCTCTTTCCCTTCTCGCCTCCCTTTCCCCGACAGATTCCGCACAGGCGAAGATACACAAGAGGCAAATATAAAGATCGGTCGATCCATCTTGAAATATTTCGCAGATCCGGGCAAATTCGGTTTCCGTTCCTTGCCTTCCGTTCACGTTGCACGCGAGGATTCGCGAGGAGGCATTCGCGCGTGCAACGAAATGAGCGGGGAAGAGGGGATGCCGCAATAAAATCGGGGAGGGGTATAATCACGATCGGACGAGGATACCTCTAGCCTCGAACGAGTGTGAACGTGCGCGCATACTCGGCCAAAATTCATTCTCTCTCTCTCTCTCTCTCTCCTCTTCGTTTCGTTCCTTCTTCTCTCCAGGCTCTCCCCTCCCCAGATATTCACCTCTCCCCCTCCTTCTCTCCGTTCGAAGCAAGAAGAAGAAGAAGAAGAAGAAGAAGAAGAAAAAGATTTCTTCTTTCCTCTCTCGTTTTCATTCTATGCGCTTCCTCCTTTCTCTCCCTCTCCCTACCTCTCCTGCGGAGAGAAGAACTTTTTTGTCTCGGCTCCAGGTTTCGTGCTACCGCTGCTGCATTTCCGTCATGCACGCTTCGTGGATCCAGCGTCGAAACAGCGTGATTTCCTCGGGCCCCCTTTTTTTCTTTTCCCTTCCAAAGAGAGAGAGAGAGAGAGAGGGAGAAAGGGAAGGCATTGACTCCGTCCACGAAGCCCCGTCCAGTCCACGGAGAGGATCACGAAACAACGCCGTTTCGAAGGAACCGAACCGAGCCTAGTAGTAGTAGTCGCCTTCCTTCCTTCTCTCCTTCCCTCCCTCCCCATCCATCCATCTCCGCGATTCGTTCCCCTTTCTTGCCCAATCGCGGACAATCGCGCGGTTGCGACCAGGCATCAAGGTGGCGACGACCGTTTCCAAACCTTTTTCTTTTTTTTTCTTCAATCCGGCCGACAATTGCGCTACGACGCTACGTGCCCGCTCGCTGGTAATTTTTTCGATTCTTCGCAATGAAAGAAGAAGAGAGAGGGAAGGGAAGGGAAGGGAATCATAATTTCCTGGAGATTGCGCGAGGAGATAGGGCGAATCGTATACGATACTTATCGCGAATCCCCTGTCAAAGGGAAGAAAAGGAGGAAGAGGGAAGAGGAGGAGGAAAAAAGAACAATCCTGGACATCGGCGATGGAAACGGCGGCAGCAACATCACCAGCCCCCTCCTCTCTCTCTCTTTCTCTCTTTCTCTCCTCCTTTCGCCTATCCTCCCCTCCTATCATCGTCATCGTCGTCGTCGTCGTCGTCCTCCTCCTCATCGTGGCTGCTGGTGCAAAGAAGTTGTCTCCCGGTTCCCCCGAGTCCCGAGTATCGTATGCCTACACGAGAGGGAACAACTACCGCGAAATAACCGACTATCCGAAAGAGCCGACGGTAAATAACTATAATTTCTTTTGGACCCGGCCGCGTTCGGGGGTTGAGTAGGTTTGGTAGGCGCGCACGTACGCGGGGATAGAGAAGGATAGAGAGGGGTCGGAGGAAGAAGCGGCGAACCGGCAGAAGAAGAACCGAGGAAGAAGAAACGGGCAGCGAGAGAAGAACGGGCCAAAGGAGAGGAGGAAGAAGAAGAAGAAAAAGCGAGGAGTGGAGGAGAGACGAGAGAGTGGAGGAAGAATGAGAGAGAGAGAGAAGGAAACGAAGGAAAAGGAGAAGAAGAGCGGTTAGAGGTCCGCGAGGCTGACCAGAAGACTCCGGGAGAGGGGATGAAAGCGGGCCCAACCAAGTGCAACGACCCCTTCTGTTAGGTCAGCCACCCCACGGACGAGGCGAGCGCGAGTGGACCGGACGAGCCGACCAACGGACGGGTGGTCGGCCGGACATACGGATGGACAGATGTACGGACGAATGGACAGTCGAATCGACCAAGTTGAGGAGGATCGCGCGAGTAACCGCGATTTCTTTCCAAACTTCTTTCCTCTTTTCCTCTCTGTCTCTCTCTGTCTCTCTCCCTCTCTTTTTTTCGACTCTTTTTCTCCGATGGATAACACAAGCGGCGAAATCGAATTCTGAGAGGCCAATTTTGGAAACGAATTCTCGAATCGAGGCACGAACATTTCGTCGTGAAACAAACGTTTTTCTTTTCTTTTTTCAACCCGATATTTTTATCAGGGCATAGATAGAGGGCACGGTGGCGAAACCTCCGTGGAGAGGGTTGGATGGATATCGAGTTACGTGTATCCCGACTCTATGTTTCGGGATTGAAATGAAATTTTCGGGTATATCGGGAGGGGGAGGAACAAAGAGCTCGGCCAGATGCACTTATCGGTTTCCACTTGGACGGGGAATCGAAGGATTGGGGCGAGGCGAGGCTATGATATTGGGAACGGAGAGGAGAGGAGATCCAGGAGGGATCGGGGAGATGGATATATAGATGGCGAAGATACAGAAGAGGAAGAAGCGGACATGCTTCTTCTCGACCCAAAGTTTTTTTCGAAAGTTGGCCGATGTATCGCGTACGTATTTAATATCGTAACACACTTGCATAGAATGTATTTTAATTAAATCCCAACCGAGGCCCCAACCGGGAACAATGGGCAAAGTGTGTAGAATTTTGACCGGGCCCGCATAACTTTCCACGTGATTCACGACCACCGTTTCGCGCATAAGCGCGTGCCTTGAAAGATGCAAGGCCGCCCGGTGTAACGACTCTCGTCCTGACAAATACGCGACAATAAGTGTGTCGCGTATATTTTAACAAAAATTGCAAGCGTGCCGACGAAAAATTCCGATCCCTGGGTCTGGGTGTTGCGAACGATTTCCAGAGAGAGAGAGAATATCGGTGATTCGCCACGTTGAATCCTTTCGATATCGGCGCGGGAGCGCGTTGCACCCGTGTAAACAGGTGTACGGAACGGGGAACGGGTTGCAACTTCTTTCGAAAGAGAGCGGAGCAACGGGCCGATGCAAGCGGCAATTTGCACCGCCTCTACCTTGTGTACATCGTTCCACAATCCTCCTTGGAGAAGGACGAACGATCTGTATATCCTCGTGCATCGACCTGACCGTTTCTTTCGCGTATTGCGACGCTCTCTCTCTCTCTCTGACTTTATCTGTAAACTGGTTAAAATACGGGTGGCGGATTATCGATCGTGTGGTCGAATTCAGAGAAGAATTCGTTACGTAACGAAGTTTAAGCATCGCGATAAACACCGATGCTTCGATGCGCGGAACATAAATTGCACGATGCGTCACACGTCGTGGCCTTTGCGATCTCTCTGTCACGCTTTGTCGAGTTTATCGAGCCAGCTGATACCAATCGGTTCGTTACAGCGAGAAAATCGATTAGCCACGATCGACGGGTATCTATCTATCTCTCTTTCTTTCTCTCCTTCCTCCTCCCTCCTCCCCTTTGGATCTTTGCCTCGTAGTAGCCGGAACTCTTCTTTTTCTCTCCATTTTTTGCAACTCGGCACAGAAGGGGAGAGAGAGGGGAAAAAAAAACTACTTATATCCAAGGATATAAAATATCCTCCCCCTTGATGGATTTCGAGAGACCTCCAACAACGCGCGCCCTCGCGAATATTATTTTGTTTGCGCTCGTTCCGCTCGAAAACGCGGCGTCTATCGAAGCAAAATAACGTCTCGATGGGCCAGGAACGCGAGTCGCTACCGTGATCAACGTGCTGTGCAGTTGCAACCAACGGCTATGAACGGAGAGAGAGAGAGAGAGAGAGAGAGAGAGAGAGGGGGGAGGAGGGAGAGCAGCGATGGCAAGGCGCCAGATAAGAGAACTCGCCGGATGAAAAAGTTATAAATAAGCGTTGCGTTCGACGACGTGCTCGTAGCTAATGCAAATACACGGCCGTGCTTCTTCTGACAGCGATCGCTCCCCTCTCCCCTCCTTTATTCATCCGTCCCCGGAATTTCTAACTCCCGTGGCGAAAAATAATCGAAAAATCCTATGATCGATCCTATCTCTTCCTCCCTAGAAGAAGGGAAAAGAGAAGGAAAAGATGCTCGTCGAAATTTTCGCCCGTCCACGATCCCGCTACAGTTTTATTTTTGGGGGGGTGTTTATACCGTGCTCGAGGATTTTAATAATAGGCGGCGGCGGCTGCAGAGTCGAAATAGTTGCACGCCGTTCGTGCAAATCTCGCTCGAAATAGTATAGTTACGCGACGCACTCTGCTCTTATCAAACATCAAATAACGTCGGTCTCCGGATAAGGAGAGAAACGGAGACGCGGGGTTCCAAACGCTGCGCTTGGAAAATTTTCTTCTTCTTCTTCTTCTTCTTCGATCCTTGAAACTTGGCCGACCCTTGGCTCTCCCTTCTTTGCGGTTCACGCGGAGGAAGGCTGCTTGCTGCTCGTCGTCGGAACAAAAGTAGGACCGGACGTATAAAATTTTTTTTATACACCAGCGACGCCTATTGTTCCCCGCGAGGCGAGAACAGTCCGCGAGGAAAGTCGATCCACGGACCGCTCTCGAGATTCTTCATTCGAGGATCTCGACGAGTAACAAGAGTCTTTCGCAACTTGTTCGCAACAAAACGGAAATAGAATTTGCCGCGTTTCGCCGCGATCGCGAAAAAAACAATTCCACCGAATTCTATTTCCGTCCTCCTTCCTTCCTCCGTCCCGGGAGGAAACGGTGGCGTTTCGCCTATCAATCGCCTACCTCTCCGCTCTTCCACATCCTCCCCTCCCGAGACGAGAGACTGCAGCTATCCGCCGGCCAAATATTTTTCGAGCAACGTCGAAATACGTCGAATAATAACCAAAGAGAAGGTTGAGAGCCGAGAAAGAGAGGAGAGCGAGGGAGGGGGGGAAGAGAGAGAAAAGAGGAAAGAGAGCGCTCGGTTCGAGCAACTCTCGAGACGGAGGGAAGAGAAATTAGGACACTTAGGTCGTAAGCAGCCGATTAAGGTCTAAGGCGATTGGAAGAGTCGCGGCTCGAGGCAACAACGGTGGAGAGGTAGCTGCTGCTCGTTGTAGTAGTACTAGTTGTAGTAGTAGTTGTTCAAGTAGTAGTAGTAGTAGTAGTAGTAGTAGTAGTAGTAGTAGTAGTAGTGGTAATGGTAGTAGTAGTAGTGGTATTGGTGGTGGTGGCGGCGGTCGTGGTGGTGGAGGAAGGCGAAGCCGAAAACCGAAGGAAGAAGACGGAGAGGAGGCTGGAGCCGGCGAGTTGCAGGCGTTGCAGCCGTTGCAGCCGAAGACCAAGTCGCCTAGCAGGGGCTGGCCGAGGGGAGGGGGTGGAGGGGGGGCAAGAAGGGGGCAAGAAACTGTCGGTGGGCGGCGTGGCATCGGGCGACGGCGACTGCCAGGGCTCCCGGGGGGGAGAGGGCGGGCGAGAGGGGGCCACCAATGACGGCGGTATAGGGGCAATGGAGGGCAACGCACCCAGTCAGCCTTGGCATGAATTGAGTCTAGCAATGCGAAAGTAAGGTTAGCAGGCGCATTAGCGCCGCGTCCAGCTAGTTCTCCCCGCTTGCAGCCAAGTGCATCTCGGCGGAGGAAGAGGGAGGAAGGGAGAGAGAGGGAGAGAGAGAGAAAGAGGGAGAGGGAGAGGGGAGGCGGCCCATCCGCTTATTTTATACCGTGGCAGGATTTTATCTCTCCCGAATCGGCGAGTTCTTGGATCTTGCGGACGAGAATTAACCGGGGAAGTTTTCGACTCGTCTCGATATCGTCCCGCTTGGAAAAATGAAGGAAAAGGAAGGGGGATCGAAATTCGTCTGGATCCGGGCAATTTCCCAGGCATTCCCTCCTCCTCTCTCCCTCCCCCCCCCTCCGAGCTTCGAGAAAAATTGACCCGTTGTCGAGCTGGCACGCAGCAACGACTGTAAAACAAAAAAGAAAACCCGTGAAAAATATTCGACTCGATCGCCTTGGCAAGTGTTCCCCGAAGGAAGCGGGTATTGTATCGTTCCGGATTTCCTCCACGATTTTCACGCCGTGATATAATACAAAATCTCGATTAATCTCCTCGATTAATTTCGGCGAGAATAATTTCGCGAATCGTGCGTTTCGACGAGAGAGAGAGAACGGTCTCGTCTGTTTTTCGCTCCATGTTCGCGTGACTCCGAGTCCACGGAAGCGTGTACCTGGTAGCGGAAATAATTACCCTTATTTATCTTAACAGTTACTCGAACTGTACCCGAGCCGCTTTGTGCCCCGAGGCGAACGCAACTTCTCCAACGAAATTTCGCGGAAAATTATTCGACGGAGGGGAAGGAGAAGGAGCATATCTTTCCAACTTCCCGTTCGAAAATTCCGGAGAAAGAAAGGAAAGTGATTACCGTAGTTTTACGCGTTCATTTCTCACTATATATATATACACGTATCGGTATATCAGATTGGGTAATCGGTAATACAAAAGCTGCGCAGAGCGGGGGTAAACCGATCGCCAACTGTTGCGACATCTCCGCGCCTCGCAGCGCTAGAGCATAAATTATTCATGCTCGTAAAAATATCATGGATCGCGCGATTCCTCGCGAAACACGTGCGGCAATAACGAACCGGACGCCGTAATATATTTCCGCCGAAATATCCTACGGCCGGTTGTTCCTACGGCCACGGGAAACTCGAATCGACTCGATTCGGGATAACGGGGGAAAAGAGCGAGAGACTCTCTCCTCTTTCTCCTCCTCGCTCTCCTCCGGTAAAAATTCGAATTCGTTGCGTGCGTGTTCGGTGCATGCGTCGAGGCTGCACAGCCAGGCTGGCGGAGCTGGCGAGGCAGGCCGATGCAGGCGATCGTGTCGGAAAAAGAGCTAGAGGCACGGAGGAGAGCGGCGGAGAGGAGCGGAGGGGGAGGGGGGGGAGGGAGAGGAGAGAGAGAGCCAGAGCGTGGAGAGAGAGAGAGAGAGAGGGAGAGAGGGAAGCGGAGCGAGATAAGAGGAGATGAAGAGAGACGGGCGAATAGCGACGCAAATGAAGGCGGCGGGGAGGAAGCGAGAGGGAGAGAATGCAACTCGAACGAGGGACGGAGTGCAACGTCCGGTGGTGGGGGGGCCGGTCGGCGGTGGTGGGGACGGCGCGCCGCTTTTGAAAAAACCGCAAAGCTTTAAGAAGGCGCGCGGTACCCCCCACCCTCGAGTACTACGCGAGCAACTAGCGGCAGACATAGACAAGCCTCGCGCTTACTATTACTGGAAAATAGTTGGGCCGAAGTGGCCGGGAGGATCGCGTTGGGAAATTCGATCGAGGGAAAACGGATTTTCCACGGTGAAAGTGGTGCGCCGAGGCCCCGAGGCCGGCCGGTTTCGACGGAAGGAAGGAAGGACGTTTTCCAATTCGCCGATTATCCCGTGAAACAATGATATTTCGCGCGATATATACTCAGCCATTTTCCATCGCCGTCGGGAAAACGAACGACATTAAAACGCTCTTCGACTTCGTAAAATCTAATGAGGGAAAGAAAGTCGAGAGAGGCGAGATAGAGAGAGAGGGAGAGGGAGAGGGAGAGAGAGAAAGCGGGTTCGATCGAATCGAATTCGGAAGAATTCGGTCGAGCTCGATTCTCAAGTGCCACCAAGTCGGAAAATTTGCATCCCTCCCATCCTGGATGGTGTGTCCCAACGCCGCTGCAATTTTCGCGGACGATCGCCCCGACAATCGAACGCGATACACGATCACATTGGTTGAAACACCGATGAAAACTCGTGGGATCCTCCATGTTCTGCCACGTACGGATGGATCTCGAGATAGAAATTCGATTATCATCTCTCTTAGAATTGGGCACGCATCGTTGCCCGCCTCCTGGAAACGCCGCCGAGGGGGTTCACCACCTCCTCCCCTTATGATCGAATCAGCAAGGAAATTGAATTTTTCCGTATCTCCGCCATCGATCTTTGCCGACTTATCGTCCCGGAAAGAATGAGCCCGGGAGGGGTGAGAAAGAGAAAGAGAAAGAGAGAGAGAGAGAGTAACGAAAGGAATTGTGTTCTCGATGACGAAGTGCGCGATTCTGGTGGCCATCCTCGACGATTTACAGCAACGATTAAACCGCCAAAAATATTTCCTCCGTCCGGGGAGGGATACTATTTTTTTCCCCCTTCCCTTCAACTTCCCACCTTCCCCAGCTCAGAGAATTTATTAGATTTCCAGTCCAAGTTTGCAGCAAGATTTACCGGTGGGAATACGTGCGCGTTCTTAACGAATTCTGTGTGACTTATCGCCTTTCGTATTATAATTTTCACGGGAAGGTCGAAGGAAAGGGGTGGTGGACTCCGGCCGATCGACGGACGGCAATTTATTACGTGATCCAATTCCCTGATCCCAATGTCCTCGCCCAGACTACCAGGTTCAGGTACCATCGCAGAAATCGGGAACAATTCCTCGCCAAACTTTTTTCTTCCTCCATCCTCTCCTTTTTTCCTCTTCTCTTCGCGTCGCGAATCATCACGCACTTCTCCTCCGTTTTCCTTGGGCCCTGTTCACGCATCCTCCTCGTCCCTTGCGATGCGAAAGCTCGGAAATACGGCCGGCAGGCTTTGGAAAACAAACACGGACGGGTCGTAAAATCATTGAACCGGGGGTGTGGCCGGGGTTCACCGCGCGATCCGCAATCGCATTTGGACAGGTGGCCGCGTTATGACACGGGCCAGGCCCGTTAAACCGCTTAAACCCTGGACGGCGATACCTGGCATCGTACAGAAAATTGGACCGCGGATCCGTACGCTCGGATTGTTAACATAACCCGCACGTGTGCCGCTCGCGCGTATGTCGCGCACGTATCTCGCTTGTTCCAAGGTGCATCGGCCGTCGGAGGCAGCGAAGTTAGCTACCGCGTTTCCCCTCCTCCTCGTATAAACTGGAGAATATCCTCTCCACAAAGCCGTTTTCCCTTCATTTCCATTCGAGTCATCGTCATGATCATCGATTCCATCTCAAACTTGGCGAAATTCTTCCTCTCTCTCTCTCTGTACACGACAAAGTTTCCTTGCCTTGGAAATAGTAGAATAGTAGAATTTAACTCTCGAATTCTCCTTCACCCAGCGGGAAGAATCGGTGTCCTCCCTCATCATGAAGAGATTAAAGTGCAGTTCCGCCTCTGAGTCCGTGAACGGAGTCCGAGATTTAATCTTTCCTTATCTTCGTCCCGAAATCTCGTCCCCTTTGGGAAAATGTCGTCTCACGTCGTCCACGAAGAGGGATCGTCGCGAGTGCTCGTGCGAGTGAACCTCGAATTTCGCATTCGATTCGAGAAGTGATAGATAGAAGTGATAGAAGAATCTCTCCCCCATGTTGTTGTGCGTGAAGAATTAAAAAAAAAGTTGGCAGTGATGGTGATTATCAGGGATCGATACGAGTGAGTGAGGAAGAACAAGTGAAGAAGCCGTCGAGGGGATGACGGGAGCGCAAGGGTTGCGCTTGTAAAAGAAAAAGGGGGAAAAAGAATCGGGTATAGATGAAAGATACCGTGTGTGAGAGCTAAGACAGGCTCCACAGAATCCACTGTATTATCCTTTATCGGCTGAAATATGGACCAAGAGAGGTAAGGCACTACCACCATCGGCAAATACACACCGAGGAGTGTACAGGATGAAAAATAGAGAGGCGAAACGCTGCTGCATCGGCTGAAACGCTCTCGCGTCGCTTCGAAAAAAAAAAAAAGAAAAAAAAAACGCGCAGTATCTGCAGCACGTCTAACGCGCTGCGGATAGGTATCTTTAATCTTCCTTTAGGGGGAAGGGGGGAGGGAGGGGAGAGGCTTTTGCGCGGCCGAAATTGCGAATTTATGTTTCGAGGAGAGGGGAGGTTAAACTGGGTCGAAACGAGGAAAAACGAGGGACAGGTCTGGTTATGATTAAACTATCAAACGCAACTTTAACAGCCTTTAACCGAGATATATACACGTATATATACATATATACGTGGCACACATTTAGGTAGACAAATTGTCCTAAAATGATCTCGATCCCCACCGCGCGTTATCTCCAAAGAGTCTGGAGGGTCTATAAATTTCTCCCGGTGATCCTTTAAAGAAACGATTCCTAAAATCCCTCTAAAATACTTTTCATAAGAAGAGAGAGAGAGTATATTATCGACTATCCTCGACGCGAGCCACTTCGTAAAAATACGATATAATTGATTCTCTCCTCCCGAGGAAAGAAATTGGAAAGTGGAAAAATTCGGAAAAATTTCACTGTCTGATAACGAGGGGGGATATAATAAGGAGAAATAGATGTAGAAATCTGCCCTTAAACGGAGATGTATCGGTTAATCGATTCTGGTTAAGCATCGACGCTTGAATCTCCTGCATGCAAATCGAATGCAAGAGAGCCTGAGCCTCGTACGTGCCAGACGGGGAGATACCGTAACCGCTTCCGACCAACTGACACATTGGAGAAATCAGTGCACCGTGGACTGTAAATCCGGTGCATGTATCCAGCAAGCACAGAGAGAGAGAGATCGCGGTTGCATCGATAACTATTCATAGCCCCAAGTTTCTCCCGTTGATTGCGATCGCTACGAAACGTGGTAAATTGACTCGGATTATGGGACCGATTCTAATTGTTCCTACGATCGCGGGCGAGGCGAGGAATAATCCATCCTTCACGGATAAAGAAAGAAATAATGTAAACAAACGAAATCTCGATTCGAGACGACACGTGACGTTGATTTCGAAGAATTGCGTGCAACAATGTTCTCTCCGGTTAAGGTTCGGCCTCGAATTACAAAAAGGTCGGGTCGGGTAATGACGGCACAGGCTGGCTACTTAGTAACTCGAGCACTCGAGAGAGAGAAAGAGAGAAGAGAGAGAAAAGGGGAGAGGGAGAGAGGTGAGGAAGGCTGAGAGGTGAGTGCGCTCACCGTCATCTGGCATGCATTGTCCGTGTTTCTGTGGATCATCGTGGGTCGCGCGCGATGTACTTTGTGCAAAAGCATCGTTCCGCCATTCTTGAATGCCGCTCGTTACGGACTTTTGCGGTCGCAGCCTCGTTTTATTCGCCGCCTCGTTCGAGATGCGCCAGGCAATGCTCGTGCAATTCGAGCCACGATAATATTTTCTAGAGGAAGGGGGGAGGGCGATGCGGTTTATCCTAAATCCATCCTTCCATCCTTCCTTCCTTCCTTTCTTCCTTCACTCCTCCTCCTCCCCCAAATTTCGACCGTCGTTCAAGAGGGAACAGCAGGAACAAATATCGGCGACGTGAACAGATTTTTTTCGACTCGGAAATATGCCGAATGCAGCCGCGTTGGGTCCCCCCGTTGGGCGGGGAAACGGTGGCAAAGGGGGCGGACAAAGTGCTGTCCGTGAATTTTTGCGGTGCACCGTAAAAATCGGCAGGTCTTTTCAAAAGATTTCGTTTCGTTTCGTTTCGTAAGGATGGATATTGGAATGGATGCACGACGCCTTTCTCTCCTCCTGGTTTTTCCAACTCGTCAATTCGAGACTTCGACCTCGTTTCCACGCGTGATATTTTACCCGGAGAGTTATATTTTAACGAGCGTTAACAGGTGAGGTAGGCGAACGGGGATGGAAGAGGGGCGCGTTGCGATCGATCGTTGGGAATTAATATAGGAGAGACGATGAAATAATCGTTTCGACGAGATCATAATATATCTGATGATATTTTAAAAGGAGAATATGCACAACGATGATACGCTTTTCCCCCCCGAGTTCATTGTCCACGAAAATTTTATCTTCTCGAAATTTCACTCTCTCGTTTAAATTAGACACCTTCCTCTACTCTTCGCTTACTTGGCCCGCGGCACCGTTGTTTCCTCTCAAAGCGGACAACACGGGAAGGATAGAGGGATATCAAAGGTGGTTGGAAAAAAGAAAAAAGAAAACTTGTCCTATCCCATCAGCTGTGATACACACGTTTTTTCTTTTCTCTTCTTTTCCTTGACCCCTTGACTACGTAATGCACGTCCATCCACGTCCTGTATAGTACCAGTCGAATGAAAAACCAAGTCCTGCCTTTTTTTTTTTTTAGCATAGCGGCTCGTTAGATTCCCCCTTTTTTTTTTTCTAACGCTTGCATCAACCTTCTTTTTAAACGTTAGCCTCCTTCCTTTCTAGGCCATCCTCTGTTTATAGAAATTGCAATAGCCACGAGGGGGATAGTTCATAGTCCCAGTTGACCGTCAAAGCGGAGCAAGTCGACCGTTCCAGAGTTCGGGAAACTCTTTCCCTACCGTCTCCACGCGATAATTTCGATAAACAAGCGTGAGGTTAGGTTTTTTTTTTTTTTTTTTTTTTTTTACCACGAGCGGCGAGTCTTAACACCGTCTTAAACGTCTCTCTCGAGGACGAAAGGCTCGATGAAAGAAAGAGGAGGAGGTGCCTCGGCAAAAGTCTTTGAGTACTTGAGCTGGGGTAAAAAAAAAAAAAAAGAAGAATCGGTCTTTTACATTCTCCGCTCGGCGATTAAAACTTTTGGTCTCGAGCGAAAGCACAACACAACACAACAGGAAAGGATGAAGCCCGCCCATCTCTCTAAGCACGGTGACTGCACATGGTATCGAGCACGCGTGAAATTAAAATCAGGTCACTGCCGCCAGAAACGGCCGCTCTCCGGTATTTTCAGCCCAACTTGAACGATCGTGCTTTATATACGTGTGTGATCGCTCACACTTGGTTCACCGTGTCATCGAACGGTCGATAAAATTAATGGCGATGTTCGGAGACGAGCGTTTTTCTTTTCCTTCTTCTTTCTTTTTTTTTTTCCAACACACCCTCGCTTCGTCACATTTCACACTCCTCGCCGTGAATCGTAAATAAAAATTACGAGAGATAATCGCAAATCCCTATCCCTTTCTCACTATCCCCCATCCTTTCAACCGGCTTCCTTTTTCCCATTCGTTTCTCCATATTCACGTACGGTTACGCGAGGGTGGTTACGTGGAAGGCTAAAATTAGAGATCATATCGCCCTTTTTTTTTCTTTTTCTCAAACAGGCTCCGCTGGAAAATAAAAATTCTCTTTAAACCCCATGAAATCATGCCGGATTGAAAGAGCGTTTGAAAGATCGCCAAGATTTCATTTTTACGAATACATGCATAAAGCTTGTTACATTTCAAGAGTCATTGTGTACCTCGATAAACGCCTTTCTCTATTATACGTTCTAATTAAACGCTATTGACGGTAATTTCGACGCTTCGTATAATTTTTCACGAATCCACGGCTTTCAAAAGTATTTTCAACAATTTCCATTCCGTCCGAATTCCGTTCTGAATGTTTCGAAACGCGCGCGTATGAGCGAGGGGATGATTGAGTGATGATCAAACTCGCCCAGTCATTTTCACCTACGTTGCGCCGTAACAGACTCGAAGCAACATGTTAAAAACTCGACAACGTCCACACGGAATTGAAGGATAACAGTTTTCGACTCTACGATCGAGCTTCGTTTTTGCATATTCGATCGATGGTCCGATAGGAGCAAGTGTTCTTATCTCGAGACGGGACTCGACGGATGAATAGATGCTGTCACGTTCATACGCGATGTAATTTTTCGTAATTTTTTCCATCCAACGTTATCTTTTCGACAGCTCGACTTCGAGCTCGAGTTTACGACGATCCAAGCCGATTTTTATCGATCCAAGGCCTTCCATCTCGATGTTAATCGACCGGTGATACGAATGCGATGGCCTTATTCGAGAGGAGTTTTTATATTTTTCGTTTGGAGAAGATCGTGGTACGTGATGGACGTTGGTGGATGGAGATGGATCGATCGTTTCCCGAAATTTTTTTCAATTATTTCCAGGGAAAATACGCGTTCAAATATCGCGAGTACATGGAGTATAAGCAATTTCCAAAGTTTTATATTTAGAAGGGTTTAAGACGCACATAACGCGCGTCTATAATTAAACGGTTTACTTTCGATTCATTACTTTCGATTCGTTCCAAACGCTCGATTCAATATTAAACGTGTTCCAACATGGCGCCACGCAGAATTTCTTGGCGAACCGAGAAAAATAAGAGAGGAACGAAAAATTAATTTTAACCGAGGGCAAAAGATTCGAGAAACAATCCGTGTTTTTTTCAAAAAAGAAAACATCTTGTTTTTCTCCTTTCGCGCATCACGCTTTAAAGAAGAAGAAGAAGAATTGTAATTTTTATTTTCATCCAAGAATATTCTGCCGAAAAAAAGAAAGAAAGAAAGGAAAAATCGAAATCAAACAAACGTTGAAAATATCATTTATTTTCGTTTACACGATCTTTCATCCTCGAAATGGATCGATCCATTCTCTCCACACGCTTCCCTCCCTACGCACACACAAGACGAAACTGAATGGAATGGACGCGCGCGAGCAATCGAAAAAACGGACAAAAGCAAGTGTAACGGAGAAGAGCTGGGCGCGAACTTTCCATTGGATTTGAAAGGCGGCCAAGTTGAGAACCGGTTTTCCAAATTCGAGCGGGAAATATATCCGTCGAACGAACGAAAACGCATCCGTCGAAATCTCTCATCCAAGATCACGTAACGGAAAGGAAGAATTTTAGAGGATTTTAGAGGATTCGTTTCTTGAACTGAAAAAAAAAAGAAGAAAAAGGAATTCGCTTTCTCCTCTCTCGCGAGTGTTTTCTTAGAGATACCGGACCAGAGCTAAACCCTGGGAATAATTGCGTGGCCGTGGCGAAACTTTGGAGCATAATCGGCCGACTTGGCGCTCGTTTATCCGGAATTATAATCCGGCAGAAACCGGAAGGAAAGTTTCCAGGCAAAGCCTCGCCGAAAAATCCACCTCTCCCCCTCTCCCTCTCCCGACGATATTTTTCGTTTGATGATCAACGAAGGAGCCGGAGCGAGAAATGAGATTTCGTGTCGATGAAAATCGTGAACGAGGAACAAAAAGGGGGATAGAAAAAAAAAAAGAAGAAGATTCCTCTATTTGATAATGGAAAAACAATGTACACCGCGTTGCAGCACGTGCCACGTCCATTCCACGAATAATTGGTTCGGAGGGAGGGAGGGAGAAAAAGAGAGACGATTATCCTTTTCCCTTCCATTCGTACCCGCGATATGATCTGGCTCTGACTCTCGTTATTTTCACACTGCGCTGGAGCATTTGTCAAAGCGTCGCGCCAATTCGTCCATCTCTTTTTTTTTCTCTCTTTTCTTTTTTTTTTTTGAGCGATTTTCCTGTCGATCGAATTGATTCGCAGCTACGAACGAGGGCAAAAAAATTGCGGGATTAGAAACGGTGACGTTGTCAGGGGCGTTGTTGGACCACGCCTGTTTTCGAAGATTGTAACGTTATTTCTTAAATTACCGACGCTCGACGAATAAACACGAGCAGGGAACGTGCTACGAGACGAAATCTTGATCGGTGTTCGGAAATTCGTCGCCTCTAGAAGAGGACGTTGTCGCCTCTAAAATTTGCCTCTTGAAAGCTGCCTCTCTTGAAACCTGATTTTATCTCGATGAAATCTCGGCGAAGAAAAATGCGGGCTGGATGGAGGAGGACGGTTGGAAGGTTGGGCCGAGAGCAACTGGGGCGTGAGAATTCCGTTTTCCACGCTCGAGAACGTGGTTCAATTTTTCAGAAACGGGCCGTTTTATTTATTCAACCAACGACGTCGAAATTAGCATCGGGCCGGCGCTAGCCACCCGCCCAGAATCGGTCGATGGAACCTCGGGGCCGAGTTCCGATCGATTTCCGAACTCCTCGTCAAGGACGCATCCCCGCGTCCCTCCACGTGTTCACTGACCTAAACCCTGACCATACCCCCCCCCCCTCTCGAAAATTACACCCCTACGAGCGGTAAGCAAAATTGGCGAGACAACGAGCCCAGCCGTAATATTAAAGTACTCACGTCTTGGGCGGAGAGGATCCTCGTGGCGGATTGAACGGTGGTGCCGCCCGAGTGGGGGCGATGATGCAACGATTCGGCTGTATTGTCTCGAGAGTATACGCTCCTGTACCAGGGCAATCCACTCGAGCTGTCTCGCCTGTTTCGGTATTTTCTCCACACGTGTCTGTGAAAAAGAAAAGGAAAGAATCACTCTTGGAAAACGATTCTGCGCGTTCAAAAAGAACGAGCCATTTCATATTTAATCTCTCGTAATAAATAAGTAATAAGCTCGAATGAGGATATTGACAAGATTCTTCTTCCCACGTTCTTCCCACTCCAAAGGTGGAGATTTTAATTGGGAGGTTGTCTAGCTATAAAAGAAGAAGGAAAAGAGACGAGGAAAATTTTCAACCAAGAGGAGAAGAGGAATCTGGTAATGGACGGTGTGAATCGAAATAATTAAGGGAACTAAGAGTCTAAGTTTGTATCGACTTTTGAACGATACAAGATGTAAGAATCATTTTAACGAATGGTTATTTTCTTGCAAGGGAATCGTACAGATCTTGATTTATTTTTGCAGAGCGTATAACACGAGTTATCTCGAAATCGACATGCTTCAAATCAAGCTCGAGTTTCCCGAGTTTTCAATATAATTTCGAACCGGTTGAACAATCGTCCAATAATTTTGATCCTCGTTCCCTCGAATTATCGTCGAACAATCCTCCTCTCCGCAAATTTCTCTGCGATTATTATTCTCCATCCAAGGCTCTCCAGGGAAAATTCCCAACTCGCTGCAGGTGTACGAGGGATCTACGTACACGAACCGAAATCAGTATGTTTTTTTCACGTAAGAATGAAAATTGTTTAAGCAGCTGCTCAATCTTTTCGGATCCCAAATCGAAATTTGCGTTTTCACGCGTTGAAGGGTATTAATTAACCGATTAAAAACCATTATTGAAAATTCAAATCATCTTCCACGCATCGTAATCTGATCCCCAAAAAGGAAACGATCTCCTCCTTTCATTCTATCCTCTCGCGTGTTTTTTAACCACCGCGTCTGTAAAAGATTTAACAGCACAGATTTACTTTCTATGTTTCATTCACGAGATGGAGATCTCACTCCAACAAAGAATATCGTCGAAACATACGAGATTAACAGATTCTCTCCTTCCCTATCGCGATCCAAATCCGACCTTGATGCCTCCGACCTTCGCTTCCTTCGCTCGAACCTCGGTTAACCTCGTCGAAGTGCAAGGGTTGGACGCGAGGAGTAGCTGTCGATACATCGTAAGGGATTAGAGATCACGTCGAAGCCGAGGGGACAATCGATCAACCGGTGAATTTACTGCCCACGAAAGCGATGTAGGTGTCTTACAACCGCCAATAGATTTTGGACAATGATCGAGTCGCGCGATCATCCGCATCCGCCTTTGTCTTTAATTGATCGACGTCTTCCGGCTTTCGCTTTCGCGACACAAACAGAGAGAAAGATAAAGAGAGAGAGAGAGAGGAGACTCTCCCCTCTTATTCTCAGTTATAACGCGACTATCGTTGGTACCGTTAACCCATTCGCTGACTTAACGGTTTTCCTCTTTGTGCGGTTAGATGCGGATCTCGTCTCTCTCTCTCTCTCTCTTTCTCTCTCTCTCTCCGTCCCTTAGCGCGATCTCTCGGCCCACTGTTACGAATTTAGAGACCGAGAAACGGTACAAACGTGTGTCTGAATCGGTTTGGCGCAGGTGTGCTCCGTTCCAAAAATGGTGGGAATAAAAGAATATTTATAAATATGGATGTCGTGTCACCTGTCCCCTTCCTTTGACAGGGTGGACTTTAATTAAGATAATTCTCGATATCGTTTCAAGGATGGGGACGCGACCTCGTCGAGAAAAGAAAGAAAGAAGGGAAAAGAATGATCGTAGCTCCGAGGAATAAAGTATTAAACGTCAAAAACTGAAATTGTCCTTTACTCTTCTCCCTTTCTTTCTCAGGAGACGTGAGCACCTGTTTCCACCATTTGTGTACGCGTGAGCGTTTGGTAAAGTGTTGGTCGGGATAAGGGGCGAAAAGAAACTTTTCTAAACGTGTGTCGTTGAAAGAAAGAAACTACGAATATATATTTCCTCTTACCTGACGCCGAAGGCGATCCCCAGCGCGACGATCAACGGCAGCAACGTCGAGATACACGCTAGAAAAACTGTCTGTATATCTGAGAAACCGGCGAGTATACCTGCAACGTAACATCGTTGAACAATCGTGAAATTATAGATTTATCCTCGAGGAGGGGGAGGTAGAGGGGAGAAAGGAACAAAGATCAAGATCGGTTTCTATAAATTAAATAACGAATAATCTCTGTCGCAGCCGCCTCGACTCTGGTCGAATCGAAATATCGAAACGAGAGCACAAGCGACGGAGAGGAAGGGAGAAGAGGAGAGCGACGAAATTCTTCGAAATTCTCCTTTTCTCTCCACCCTCCACCCCCCAACCGTGTATAACCGTGCACGTGTATAACCTTAATCTCGACAAAGATGACGTTGACTCGATAAGACGATCGAAGGGTGTTGTTCTCGCGTTGTTAACTCGTTGCTCGTTTCGACGTCACCGAAAATTCCAAAGTTGAAAAGTTCACGGAGACTTTCTTCCAAGGTTAAAAGGAAAAAAAAGAAAAGAAAGAAAACCCCCTCTTCGATTTCCCTCGACACGATTTTCTAACCCGATTCTAACCTAATCGTCGCAACGATGCTTCGAAAAATGGACGGGACAACCGTTTGTCCGCCGATCTCGTCCCCATTCGAGCCGTAAGCCACGAGATGACGAGAGGACGACGACGACGACGACGACGACGACGACGACACGATACACGCGCGAGTGCACAATGAGCGAGTGCTCCTCGGAACGATTGCCACGGAGGAACGTCGGCCAAGAGGAATGGATTAATCGTCATTTCCGAAAATTGGCCTGCCTGTACAGGAAATCGCCGTGCCTCTGGAAGAAGGACACGTGGAGCTACTTGAACAGCGAGCACAGGCATCGCGCCTACGCCCGGATCCACGTCGCCATGAATCTGCCCCGGGTCACATTCGTCGAGATCGTTCTGAAGATACGGGAGATGAGGCGGTTATACGTGAACGAGTTGAGAAATCTGTTGGAGGCGAGATCGAACGGTTATTACTACCAGGTCCAGATACCGTGGTTCTATGAATTGCATCGATTCCTATACCCGTACCTGGATTACGACGAGGCAGTCGAGTTGCACGTTCGTATCGATCAACTCGTTATACACGCCATTAGCGTAGTAGGACCTCGGCAAACGCGTTCACAATAAACGTTACGTTTTCTCGTTATACGGGAGCTCCATGTCGTTATACCTTTTATTATAAATTCTCTCTCTCTCTCTCTCTCTTTAATTAACCGTAATTATGACCACCGTCCAACCGAAATAATCCAACGAGTTTGTTTTCAATAGAAATCCCTGATACAATTTGATCATCGTCGAATAAATCGACCCCCTATTTCAGTTTCGAATTATATTCAATTTCGAGAGAACGAAATGGAACGAAAATGCTGCTTTTAAAGTGCTCCATTTAAGGTAATCTTTTCCACGACATGGAGCCCCTTCTCTCACGGCAAATATTTTTTCTAGATTACCTGTAACTAGTTATTTTCCAATTGTTATATGTCGATGAAGACAGTATTCATATCTCGGCCGAATTTTCGCAGAAAATCGACAAATCTTGCGGCGAGTGCAGGGAATCGGAAGAGTTTTCGTCGAGGTGCAACTGCACTCGATGCACGTTATCGCGTAGAAGCAGCCGCGTGAAAAGCGCGTCCACGTCCGCCTCCCCCCGCGGTTTCTCGATCAGCTCCCCCGCAATCTCCTTGCCAAAGATCAAGAGCCAGCCTCGAACTTGCTCCCGCTCTTGCGGCAGGATATCAAACGCTAAGAAACAAGTGGAAAGATCCCTTTCGTGCAGGACCAATTCCTGCTGCAAGAGATTGAAACGCCGCGAGGATTCGTCCGGGGACGACGAGGCGATGAACAGGCGACAGGTAGATCAACGATACGAAATAAACCACTGCTTCGGTTCACTTTGACTCCGTGGAATGTTTACCTCGCTTTTTTTGACTTTCCTTCTTTCTTTCGCGCCCCGTAACTTTTTTGACCGACATTTCTTTAAACTCCTAATCTTCGTTCGTCGTGATATTTTCGAAGAGACGATGATAACGCGATCCTGTTTACTTCTTTTTTCTTTACAATATCGCGAAAATGATGGTTGAGAGAAAATTATCGTGCACAACAATCGATCAATATCGAGTGAAATTTGTTATCAACGGTGAACGGGATCTGAAAGGCAAGAAAAGAATGAGGTTAATGTAACAAAAAAAACGTTCCACAACGAACTTTTTATTCATAGCGCGTCTTTATGAATATTATTCTTTACCTCTTGTAAAAAAAGAGGAAGGATTGATGAGAATTACATACGAAAAACAGGAAAATCAGGAATTCAGAATTTTGGGAAAGTACAGCACGGCGTCGAGCAGCTACACTTACGAGAGCGAATCGGATCAATGGGATATATTCTCCACGACCGTCACGCGTTTCCTGAAAAGATTGGAGAGACCTTACGCGCTCGAGGCGCAGGCGGAAATTCAACGAATCTTGAAGGCGATGCTGATCAAATCGAAGGTAATCGAAACCGAAAATTAAAATCCGGGGAAAAGGAAACCCGAGGGGGGAAAAAAAAAGGAAAGGCAAAAAACAAAGATAAAACTACTACTAGTACTCCTCTCTGAAACAAGAATAGAATTTACAATTTGAACTCGAAGAGGGAGAGGTGGAGGAGAATGTCGCGTCGAAGATACCGTGTCGAATTGTTTCAGATCCGGGAGGAAACGTATTCGAGAAATCCGATCCCCTCCTCCTCCCCTCCTTTCATGCATAACAGGTAACTCTCATAAATATTGGAGAGAGAGAGACAGAAAGAGAGAGAAAAAAATTCTCTAAGTAAGGAGTAAGGTAGCCTTTCGCTCCATTCGCATGAATATCTATAACGGCAAAAAAGCTTTCGATCCGAATTTCATCGTGTATCACCCCCGGTGATTCTGGAGAGAGCGGCCGACTATCGATCCGACTTTGGTAGACCGCAGCGTTTACGATTAGTATTCAGCCTGTGTCGCAGTCGGCCGGTCGGGCAAGGATGAAGGTGGCCAAGATTTGCTCTGGCGAAACAGGGAGGGAGAGGAGGAGAGGGAGGGATGCGTGCCACGCAGCCCGCCTCTGATAACGGTTTATCCTTTGATCGAAGCCTCCTTTTGAAAAAAAACTATTACTACCATTACTATTACTGTTGCTCGTTCCTTCCACGATTTCGAATTCTGGCTTACTATTATTATTATTATTATTGTGTTGCATTAAAAAGCAAAAGAGTTTCGTGCATTGAAATTTTTCCGATAAAGAAATCGACGAGTTTCGAACTCGAAAAGAAAAAAGGGAGAGAGACCTATGGATATGGCTAGGTGATAAATTTCAGGAGAGATAGGAGGGATTAAGCTTCCCTTGGAAACTGTTTTGCCCGTCGCAAAAGGCAAGAGGAGGAAGAGGTGGGAATTCGTGGATTAGTTAGCCAGGCTGTCGAGAGAGCGTGGAATGAACGAGCAACGTTTAAACCGATCCCCTCCTTCTCCCCAAAATCCCTTTGATTCCCGAATGAAACGAAAACGGGAGTTTTTGATCGAGAGAAATACCTCTTCTCTCTTTCTCTCTCTCTCTCTCTCTGTGCACAAAGTCGAGGAAAGGAATAATTTTCAATCTAGCGTGAAAAATTCGACCCCCCCCCCCCCGTATTACATGAATCCAATCTATCCCTTTTAACCACATCGTTACGTTAAAAAGCCTAAAAGCAAAAATTCGAAAATGCGATTTTCATCGAAAGGAGGATGAAAAAAAGCCCGTCCCCGCTGATCTGAAGAGGAGAAGGCAAGAGAAAGAGATGGAAAAAGAGTGAAAAAAGAGAGGAAGAGTGAAAAAGAAAAGTGAAAGGAAAAAGGCGGACGCGGCGAGGAAATGGCGGGGATGATTGGTAAGTGGCATTTCCGGGCGTAAGAGCGGCCTAATGCAGCTTCCATTAGGTCCGGCTTTGATGCCCGTGTAACGGGCATTAACCGTTATATTCAACCTCGGCCTCTTATTACTTACTGTGATCGAGCTCGTCGTGTTCCACGAGGTAGCCGGTCGCGTTGTAGACGTGATGATCGGGTTTAGCGGTGCTCGTGACCGCAGCTCCACCCGTTACTGTCGTGGACGGATTAGTCGGGATTGCCGTGGCAGCGGTCGCGATCGCTGCTGAAACCGAGCCCCCGGCCGACGAGGAGGATGATATCGTTGATACGAGGCTCATCGAGCCCTCCACCTTCGTCGCGTTCACCTCGCCCGCCATTGTTCCCTTGCGTCGTCTACCTGCTACGTCGAGTCTCACCCTCCTCTCCCCCCTCCCCTTACGAAGCTCGCATATCAACGCGAAAATTCAACGCGATCCCACCCAACTCGTAGGCGGATCGGGTCATCGATCTTCGCTCGGATTCAATCTAGACTCGGATCGATTCGTACGAATAATGTCCCGGGATGGACGTAACGCGAGATCCTCGACACGCGCTTCGCATCGCTTTCCTAAGATAGATCAGCGAGAAATACGATTAATCTATTAGAGACTCGTTTCGTAACGAACCGAATTTATCTAGCATTCTTAGAAAAGATAATCGTCGAATCCTTCATAATTCGGTCTCAGCACGATGATCCCTCTCACCCCCTTGGCCGGGTTTCACGAGAGGAGGATTAAACGGAACCAAGAAACGGGGGGGAGTCCTCTTCAATTTCGCCGGTGTGAAGGACGATTTCGTTGGCACTTGTTAGCGGCCAACCGAGCGTCGTTCGTTCTCTCCCTCCATGCGAGAACTGCCATCTGGGGGAAAAGAAAAAAGAAAAGCGGATTATAACATGGATTCGTGCAATTTCATTTCCTAGCGGAGGAATGCATTCGTCTCGATTTAATCGCCGTATATCCGTGCAAGTCGCGACGCGTCCTTGATTATCGTCGTTGAACGCGCCGAGAGAGATCTTTTTCAAGGCCATTTCACCCCCAACGTTTCTGCGTCGCCTTTCCTTTTATCGCTCGGACGGATTTCCAATTGTCTCCGACCATTAACTTGTCGCGTCCTCTTTTCTTTTCTTTTCTTTTTTGCTTGCATCACGCATAATGTTTCACAAGTAACATTATCGAGAAGACGCTTGTTTAAAGTTCACGCATTATTTACTCCTCCGTTGGAAATAACGGGGAATAAATTTTCTGGAAACGAGGAATTCGTATTCGCGTCCACACCCTTTCAAATCTGTCCTCGCCTTCCTGAACGGATATCCTGAAGAACCTGTCCTCAACGTATCTCTCTCCTGGACGCGAGTTTTCGAAAATCGACGACGAGAGGATCCGTTCGAAACTCTCCGCGTGATAATCCTTTCCGTTTCCATTTAACGGCCGATTAGTAGACATATCAAATTCGGAATTTATAGATGTGCCGTGGATAGACAATTTCGATTCGGTTCGGGGATTAAAATAACAGTTTGCGAGAACCCGCTCGATAATTAAACTTGGCCGATAGTTAGCGCGCCATTGTTCCACCAACAGTTTTCCATACAAACGGCGCGGTGATTATTCATAAGTTCCAGTAACCAACACGTGTGTTCAACACGCGTATCCCGAAATCCTTTCCCGATACGTGCGTTGAAACGAAAAGAGAAAAATGTTCAACTCTTCTCGCGGGAATCGAAACGAAAGTCGATGGAGGACAGGAGGAGGAGGAGGAGGGGAAAAAGTTTCGAAACGACGCACGTTTCCATTTGGACATTTTAATATCGATAATTGGCACTCGATGGTGGAAACGTCGTTAACACGAGCCATCGGTAGTTCGAACACGACTTCGCATTAATTGGCACGGCGCATTGAAATTGCAACTGCACTGCGGTTTGCCTCGAGGACGCTCCTCCTGCGCGGGGGAGGGGCGTTGTCGCAGGATGCGACTACCCTTGATGCACCCCGGCTCACGTGGTATAATGAACCCGGCTCGGGCGGGGTGTAACGAGCGGAAACGAGGGGAAATTATTAATTCGATTCCGCCCAACTTTCTTCTGAAGTAAGTTTCTTTTGACAGATGTACACGTATCCATGCTTAATTTAATACGAGACCTCCGTATTTCCCCGAGATTCGAAACAGAAGAGATCATTACATCGTATTTCTCCCGACGATCATTTTTTTTTTTATTTTAATTGATTTGAAAAATTATCGAGCAAAAACTTTTTCTCAGACGAATAGATCGATGGAATTAATACAAATCAATTCTTACGATGCATCACGTTAGATTTTAGCACGGGAATATTCGTTTCTCGGGGCGAAGGAAACGAAAGTTTCGAGCTGTAATCGACCGACTAGGTAGGCAATCAGCGGTGAAATCGGTGGAGCCGCAGGAAACGTAGGGAGCCGAGATCTTAATGAAAATTTACATTCACCGCGCCCGTCAGACCCGGTGCATCGTGCATCTTCTCGAGAATATCGGCTTAACTCGGTTAACCGTGTGGGAAGGAGGAGATGATTCGCAGGAGTAAGTGGACCAAGGGTCGAACACGGTGGCCCACTCTCTCTCCCTCTCTCTCTCTCTCTCTCTCTCTGGCCAGCATCTGGCCGGTTATGGGTAGTTTTAGCGATTCTTACGTAACGCGGCTCAAGCAGGGATCACGATAACCGATTTGCATAATCGAACCCGGTCCACCAACAGCAACGGCTGCTAAACGCAATTGCGGCATCTGCTCCGCCGTTAAATAAGAAACTTTCTCGCGGCATTAATTCCGTTATATAGGAATTCCAGTACGCCTGGAACGACGTACAGAAACGATCTTTCTCGCCGAAGATCGTCCATTTTTAACTGTACGAGATTTCATTAGGGATGGCTCGAATCCAAGCGCGAGTTTCTCCGAGGATGGGGAAGGGGAAGAGGTCGTTGACTCTCATTGCTATTAGTTAATTAAACAGTTAGTCAATTTGCAGGGATGCCTCGATCAAGGCGGTATTAATAAATTTTCCGAGTGGAAACTGGATCGGGCAACATTTTCGACTTTGATCTTCGATACTTGCTCGACGACCGGGGTCCCCTTCTCTCCGCTTTATAATTAACTTTCTATCCGGCATCCCTTTTGAGGATGCAGCTCTAGCTCCCCTCAGTGGAATCGGCCACTATCTATCCAGGATCTGGTGGATCCTGCTGGATTTCTAGTTTTTTTTTCTTTTCCCTTCTTCTTTTTTTCCAGAGAATAGAAAGAAAGAAAGAAAGAATCTTGGACGAGAGAGTATCTGTCGATAATTGGCCAGGAGAGGGGGGAAAAGGTTCCCAAAGGTTTCCAAGTTTCATTTTATAATTCTCTGGACGTACGATCGATACACACACGCGCGCAAACACGTATACACGCGCGCGATACGGTACGTTTAATTAGTCGACAAATTTTTCGATCAATCGCTCGTCGCCGGCAAATAACGAATGACCAATTAAATTACGCGACCTTTACCGGTTTAATAGCCCTAATTACTAACTTAACGGACTCATTGTACCCGCCTTGTATGAAAATTACCGCTCGCTACGGCCCGAGATAAAAGCTCGGGGGTTCTGAACCCCCGATCAATTTTTGCCCGCGCGCTGTTTAATCGCGTTCATTTGTAAAAAAAAGAAAAGAAAAAATAAAAGCACGCGTACGAACATTGGGACTGGTATCGGGGAAATAATGAAAATTTCGACAGATCGTTTCGCCACTCTATACCGGATCCTTCGTGATTGATACGAATCGAATAAGCTATTAATGGGGAAAAAAGGGCAAACTTTCACGTAATTGGGATCAAAATGATTTCTCTCCCTTCTCTTTCTCTCGAAAAAAACGCATTTCACAATAATTTTGTATTACTCTTTCAATTACGATTATATTCTCGCGAGTTGGAAAATCTGATACCCTTTTTTTCCCTTCTTTCTTTCTTTCTTTCTTTCTTTTTTCATAAATCCGATGAAAAGGCTTGATGATGCATCCATGTCTATCGATTGAACGGGCTCTTTTCGATCCGATATATATTCAAGCCTGGAAGAAAAATCATAGGAATTGAGATCCGAGAATACGAGAAAGTAAACCATTCTCAGAACAAAAGGACTCGTCATTTTGGTGGTACTATCTACTTTACTCGAACTAACCCTCTCCATTATGCCCGAGCAAATGGCGCGGAAACATTGAAGAGCATTGCATAAGGACCCTTTTCTAAAAATGTTTCCCGAAAATGAAGGTAATTCACCATTCCCCTACATCCCTTTCTTAACAAAATAATATTTTCATTTCCGCTACGTTTAACTACAGAATCGCGGATTCGAAGAAGTGGATCAGTTCAATGGGGGACCGAGTTCCTCTCGCTGGACTGAAAATGTATCCGTACAATGTCCGTAAAAAAAAAGAAAAAAATCGTGGAACGGACAAGACGGTTCGAGAGAGGCTTTCCTCCCTCTTCTCGCAATTCAAACCTCGACTCGATCTTTTTCAAAACTCCTCTTCCCTATTCCCTCCCTTCCTCTGTCAAAAAGAAAAGGAAAAAAAATTAGGACAAACGAGAGGGATTGCGTCGGATCGAGCCGAAATTTCAAAAGAAGGGTATCGGAATTTCCGTGTCGCCGCAACAATACCCGCAATGTTTTTCCCCTGGAACGACAATAAACGTTTTATATAATAACGAATGGAGGGTGGAGGGGAAGGGATGGATAGAGAACAAAAGAGGGTGGCAAAGAGGCGACGTATTGAATAGCGTTTTTTCCCAAGAAAATGAGATTCCGTTTCCCCTCCCATCTGTGTACAAACGTATCTACTCCCCATCTCCCTGGCCGCATCTATGTTTTATCCCGCGTGCGAAAGAACAAGTCTAGGAGATAGAGTCGGCAATATGAAAGAAACGTGCACGATTGCACGGAATATCGATCATGGGACGGAACGATAGGATTACAATGGAGTAGTAAGAAATGGTCCTTTCGTTTCTAGCGTTGTTTCACGTTCCTGAAAAATATATAATATTATTATACGTATATCGAAACACCCAACGTATCTCCGCGTTAAATATAAAGATATAAGATCGGAATCGATACTTAGTTTCACGGAGAGTATCGTTTAAATCGATCGTATTAATTCTTTTCTTTAATTCAATCGATATTTGTGTAACACGTTAAATATACAAGAATATTCTTTTCGATACCTTGATAGGGCAATCTTGTTTACTGGAATTTTTCTTCGAATCCTTTCTTCGTAGCGAATAAATTTTCCTGCAGTCTATAATATCATTGCATTGTATTTTCGAAAAAGGAGTGACGGATTGTTTCTCGCTCGGGATCTCGTTTGGCTTCTCCTCTTTTTGATAAATTGATTAGGGAAAATTCGGAGAGAGAGACAGAGAGAGGGAGCGGCTTGTCAAACGTCACGATTGTGCCGCGAACGTGTCTGAAGTAATCAGGTCAACGCGGTTAAACTTTCGGTACAGGCTAAAACCAATTAAGCAAATCTAATAAGATCCGACTGATATATCGGATTATGGTTATCAAAAGGAAACCAAGACTAATTACCTTGGACGTGGTGATATTTAAAGGTGATGCTCTCGTTACATTTTATTTAAATATAATTATTAATTGAAAGAACGTTGCGAAACTTACAATTGTAAAACTATTATTTATCGAAAAATCATTGATTTAAGAGGTATCGAGAGGCTTGTTATCGTATAAAGGAGAGCGTATCTTTGCGATATCTCTTAAATTATTGATTTTTCGATGTAAATCACTTTACACGCTAAAAAAAAACTAGAACTATTACATATCTTTTTCATTCGTATCCGGATAAAATATTTATTTCAACGATTGATTATCTTAAATTAGTCCCACGAAGTCGAGAAATGCACTGTTCTACATCTAATGGAAATATTTAAAAGAGGAATCTCCCTTCGAGAATTCCTGCCAGCATTCCTCAACCTTTGTCCACACCTTGGAGAGGATATCTGGTCGCCTAGCTTGCGCGAGCTTTATGTGACAAACGTTTCCGTGGAAACGTTGGGATTCGATTGGACGACCGGAATAGAATTTCCGGTTCCGATTCCGAAAATGACGCGTTACGCGCGCGCCTCCCTCCCCCAAGAGTGGGGAAACTGGCTGTCGGGAAATCCGCCAAGGTTCGTTAGCCCGCCAAGACTTTTCAAAGAGTCCGCCGTTTCCAAACGCTCGCTCGTTTACGAACAACAACGCTTTAACGATATTCGTCGATTAGGAATCGATTCGTATCGAAGATGGACGCTTGGAGAAAAATTTCCAACTCGTTGGACGGAGGAGACACGAGAAAGAGATGCTAACATTGGCGAGGGAGAGGGAAAGCTTAGCAGTTTCGAGATAAGCATCGTGAAGTGAAACGGCGAGGCTATCTTAGAGGCGTTAATTGAATTCTAGAAGCTGTTAGAGGCCCATTCAAGCTTGTTGATGGCCTCCCATTGAATCGTAACCTCTTTAAAAACCTGGTAACGGGGGCCTCCTCTCTTCCTCTACGGTGTAAGCATCTCTTCGAGACGTCTTTCGCGGGGAGGGGGCAAAGAGGAGTAGAATCAACGAGATTGAATTAACTATGCGGGGGAGGAGGCGTGTTATATATAATTAAATAGGGGGTGAGTAAGTAGCTCTCTCGACGTCGAGGGACGTTTTCGAACAACGAGAGAGGAGAAACTCCTCTCGTCGTTCAAACGGAACGTTTGACTCCAAGGTGTTAACACGTGTAGTATGTCGCCGGAGACATACCGAGCGAGGTCTGTGTACACCGTGCAGACCGCAAAGCGCACCGCGACGCGCTGCAATATCTCGGCCAAGACTTTAGGAACGCGAGGAATACGAGCGGAAAGAAACGTGTGATAATATTTCAACTTCGAGGGAATTTCTCTTCCATTTATTCGAAATTTGTCGAAAGTTACTATACATCTGAAGGGGTCAACGATACGAGGGATAATAAAGGAGGGATGGGGTGTCAAGGAAATGGAACGTGAATACGTGATTGAATTATTATCAACACGACGCGATCGAGAGTACGGACGAAAGAGGGGAAAAATCTTCCATCTTCGCTCCCTCGTCCGCTGATGATTTCCGCTTCGACTTCGATTCAGGAGGTAATATTTTCAGGAAATGAAACGTCGATTCCGTTCAAGACGTTTCCAGACGTTTCCTAAGTTTTCATTAATTATTCCGAGCCGGTTAATTACGGGGATTCCAAGCCGGGTGTACATCGGCGTGGGGCATCTCCGGCGCGCGGTAACCGAACGGACGAGATTCTACCCGAGATTTCCCCCTCTGACTGAATTCCCCCTTCCTCCCTCCCGATGCGCTAACACTATTAAACACTGAAAATAAATCGTGCCCGGATCCATAAATTTCCCCGGTTCATCGCCTTCTTTCTTTCTTTCTTTCTTTCTTTCTTTCTTTCTTTCTTTTTTCCTCGCGCTACTATTAAAAATTTCTTTCTTCCTCCTTTTTTCTCCTCTGTACAGAAGCGTTTCTGCACGCGCACGCGTTTCGCACGGCCAAACGTCTCGAAATCTCTCCCCCTGTAATGAAACGAACGAAGAGGGAAGGCATCGCCTCCACGTGTTCTCCTTCTCGACGATTCGCGGCCGCGACGTCGAATGGCCGAACGAGAGGGGACGGGACGAGAGGACGTTAAACACGGGATACGAGCACTCTGGAAATCATCGTGCAGCAAGAAAGTGGTTGGAAGGGGTCAAGGGGGTGCTCCAGCTTGCTCCAGTTAAGTCAAAATGCTGACTGGTGACGGGTGACGATCCGACAGATGCCTTCTTCTCCGCGCAATCGAAACCTCTTTTCCACCCCCCTCCTCGATTTCTCTGAGAAATCCTCTCGATGACGATGATGATCGAGGAGAAAAGTCCCGTGAAGTCTCGGTTAGAACAGGTTCGGAGGATGGGGAATGATAATGGAGGGAAAGCGCGAAGAGGAGGAGGAGGAGGAAAAGCACTCCTCTCGAGAGGAGGAGTGCAACTCGCCAAAACCACTTCTTCGATGTTTCCTGTTCCCACGAACTTACACCTCTAAGCGTTCGATGATTCCTCGACCACCTCCGTGTTTGTCCGCTACTCCTCCGCACCCCGGAAATTAGCGCGCACGATCCCTTCTCTGTTGCAAAGTATAATTTCCTTGATCACGCGAACGATTTCAACGTTTTCATCGTTTCCACCAAGCTTTTTTTCCTCTCTTTTTCCTTTTTCTTAATCTCCTGCGGCCGTTTGGCGGGCTTGCAGCAGAAGTCATAATTGATTTGACTAATTTATGAGAAGGGGAGAGAGAGAGAGAGAGAGAGGGTGGGCGAAAGAGGGAACCGGGTCAAAGCTCGTTATTCTCCCCGCCAGAGAACAGAATTTCTGGGGGAGCAGAAATTTCTCGCGGCCACAATGCTCCACGCTCCACGCGTAAACCCGTGATTACTATTGGCGTTGCCCGTTGTTCCAATCTTGTCCCATTGTAGGGGCGATTTCGCCTCGAATATGAAATAAAATAGAGAAATAAATTCGGCAGCCGTAAAATTTGGCTCATAATTTGGGAAATGTATAACGTTTTTTTTTTTTTTTTTTAAATCACGCTCGAATTATCCGCTCGGAAATCTCGTGGAGAGAGAGAGAGCACTTCGACTCTCTTTCGATTCGGGTCAACCATTTGGTATAAATGAACGGTTGAAATATTCAGAGATAATCGCGACGCGTGCGCCACTCGTGTATCATTATTAACACGCGAAAATTTATCTCTGATACCATTTAGTGGATGCATAATCATTCTTATATATATATATATATATATATATGTATGTATATATGTATGCAGCCAGGTAGATCGTTCGTCGTTTCGACGAAGACAAATGTGCATTTGTTTTAAACGGGCAAAAATTTCATTTCCAAGTGTCATTAGACCTGGGGATATTGGCACTGGAGCCTCTGTGCAACTACTTCGCAACTTTCCTCCAGTCCAAGCTATAAATAAAGGGGTCACATCGCTCGAGAAACCGATCAATCAACGCGACTGCATAGCAACTTATTGTCCTTATTGAAAAATTATATATAGGAGAGAGAGAGAGAGAGAGAGGAAAAAAAAGAACGCAATTTTTACCTGGAAACGATGGAAGCAGATGGAAGGATTGAGGAGACTTATTATCATCATTTCTTCCAGATAAAAAAAACGTGGTTTTTGGTGTTCGGGGAAGGGAATGGGAAAACATATGGATGGAAGTGACGTTTCTCCATCGACTAACTCGGCCCGATTTTAAATTCTTTCTCGCGTAGGAGGAATTATTATTCGCTTATTGAGTCGAGTGGGCTCGGGCGGCCAAAAAACTCTTGTTCCATTTTCCGCGGGACCGATCAATTCGATTTATAAACGAACGCGCTCCCTCGAATGCGCGAAATCGATCATTCGATAATTGGGGGGAGGAGGGGAGGAGGAGAGAAGAGAGAAGGGGAGGAGGGAGGTCGTAGATCGGTAGCCTCGTGGAGAGGACGTTGGACAATCGAGCAGACGGCCGATTATTTGAAACGAATGACGGAGAACCCGAAGCGACATCAAGCATTCATCGATGCATCGTTTAATGGAACATGGGGACGTGGAATCGTGGAACGTGACCGGCCTTTGTTAAGTTAAATTCGATGGAAAATAGCTCGAAATTTATCGTGGCCACGGCTGTGCTTTCGTTAACTCATTCCCTTTAACTCGTTCAAAACCAAGCCCCCTCTCCCCGTAATTTTCTCCTTCGTTTTATTCGGTGGAAGGAAATTGCAACCACTGTCGCGAATTAGGATATTCTCGAAGGGGGATTCTTGGAAAAAAAGGAGAGAAAGAAGAGATATATACATACATATACATATATATATATAGAAATTTTCTTAGAAATTTTTCCACGCGCTACAATCGCGCGTTAATCGCCCTGCTACCGAGAGATTATTCAGATTTAGCCCCGGATTAAGTCTTTTCTCTTCTCCTCTGTCGGCTTTTCCCGGATGAAATCCATGAACGTGGCAAATCCGGAAGGCCGGATCCCGGTATATCGAGGAAGCAACGCGAACGTGCAACGAACGTTTCGCCCGAAATATGAAGATAGACGGAGACGGTTCGTCGTAAATCAAACGATATCGATGTTGCTGCCGTTTTATAAATGAACCTCCAACTCTAAAAAAAAAGAAAAGAAGAGAAAAGAAAAGAAATAGCTGAAAAAGGGAGATGAACGAACGAAGAAAAATTAAATTAACAATAACAATATTAATAATATTAATACACAAGAATGATCGTATTACGCTAAATAAATAGAAAAAAAAGAAATATCGGGGAAATTAGAGGGTAAAGAGAAAAATAAAATACCTGTACACTGTATGGGAAAGTAGTTTACGGATCGTTCGTTTAAGGAAAACTCGTTTCAAAAATGACAATTTCCAGTCTAAGTTTGATACCAATTTGTACGCGTTGCATTTCACCCATTTTCTCTCACCTTTATTCACTTTAAAATCCGATCATACACCGAGCCCACGAATTTCGATTGTAAGCTGCACGCTGTAGCTTCCACCGATTTCCCAACGATTAAGTACATTAGCCGTAATGACGGCACGTCAAGGGGGGGCTCGTTCAAAGGGTTCTCCGCATGGCCCTGGCCCTCCAATCTCTCGAACACAGGTTGGAAACTGTTCCGTTCTCTTCGAGGACACCCTCGACAAAACTGGAATTCACTGTTTCAGCTCGCGCGCAACTGGCCGACAATTAACAGACGAGGAACGGGCGTTCCGTTGAAAAATCAATGGCCAATCCAGCCGGAGTCTCTTCGGGAATCGGGGAGGATATGCACGCGCGGATACGTGGGGATACGGGGATCGAGGCGAGGATCGATCGTCGTCGATAAAGGATAAAGGAGTAGAGGGGGAGGAGATGGGAGTAAGGAGTACCATCGAGGATCTCTACGATGAGTGTAATAATTCGTACGTGATAACAACGCGTCTGAACGGGACGAGAAAATTGTTCGCTTACCAGGTTACACGCGTCGGGACCTGGATCCGCATCGCGCACCATCGTCCTGGTCGCGTGATCACCTATGAGCACGTAGTTACATAGCTCGCACGGGACGAAGACAGTTTGTTTTATTTCTCACTTCTCGACTCCCCCCCCTCCGCACTCTGAGGAAAAAAAATGAATGAATAACTAACTCGAAGAGATTATCTGAGAACTGGCTGGGGATGGATGGATCCGTCGAAGGCGAGATGGAACGCGGAAAAACGCGGACACCAAGGCGACACACCTCTGCGCCGACAACGACGACAGAGTTGATGCGGACCGCGGAAGGGAGGCTGCGAAACTGAGATGAAACCACGGCGCAACCCCGGTGCGCGCGCGCACCAAAACCACCCCCGGAATACACGGAAGCAGCCCGGCCGAACCAACACTACCCCCTCCCCGCCTACAATACTACCCTCCAGGACTACCACGACGACGACGACGACGACGACGACGACGACGACGACGACGGCGACGATGCTCCCGATGCTTCCATTTTTCTCGTTCCCTTTCTTCTTTTCAGCCCTCCTTCCTTCCTTAAGCTCCTTGCCTACCCTTTGACCGCCAAACATCGAACACGCTGCTCGCTCTCCGTTTCTTATCTCTTCTTATCGAATTCAATCGATGCATCCCCCTCGTCGCGATCGAGGACGAGACAACGCATCGTTGTACCCGTTGTTTGTATCTCGTATCTCGCCACGCTGCGCACTTGATCGATCGATTCGCCAATTGTGAAAGCGGTCTGGAGAAGAGGAGAAGAATTGGGAGTTAATTGTGGAGAAGGTTGTATCGTGGGGGAGGGGATTACAGTTATTCGAGGTCAAGATTTATAAATATGCATATCGTTATAATATTCATCCGGATTATATATATGTATTCAATGTATAGAATGGGAAAAAAGGGGGATGGAGGGTGTTAAAACGAATTTCAAGCTTTTTCCAGTGAAATTTCACGCGATTAGAGTTCACGTGGGTGAAACTCAATCGCTCATCGATAGCGCTCCAACAATGTTGCTCATTCCATTGAGCTTAATTGGCAATTTAGGCGGCCGTTGGCAAACCTATATTTTTTCACATTTAGCTAATCGAAACGCGGCCTCATGGAGAACCTCTGTCTGTCTACTTCCAATTACCCTCGATCCGCGTTTTCCCAAATTCGCGTTAAATCGTCGACCGAGCCGTACTTTCCCGTCCAATCTATCGAATTCTCGTTTCGAAACAACTATTATTTCGAAAAATTTCTTATTGAATTGAATACGCGCCGCTGATTCATATACGCCGGCAAAACGATAATCGGGAAAAAGTAAATGGCGATAATCGATAAAGTAAAGCGAATGTAAAATAAATCGCGGTTAATGGATAAACGAATTGAACGTAAAAACGAATGAAAGGGAAACGATATATATATCGACCACGTGTTAGAGACGCTCGGCTATTCCATTTCTGTAATTGATCAAGTAATCTTTTCGCAACGCGACAATTTGAGCGTTGAATAAAAATACACTGGGAGAAGAATTTCGCACCTAGAAAGGAAAGCTTGTCCGAAAGGGAAGCTTTATCGAGGGATCTTTAATAAAAATGTACGATCACGGAATAGGAGGATTGATGGAAAGGATAGGAGGGGATTGCCAGGGAATGTTACTCTCGTCGGTATTTGTTGAAATCTAAATGGGAGGAGGGAAAAAAATACGTGCACGTTTTCTTGATTAACGAAATATAAAACGAAGAATAAAAATCACCTCGAAAATTCGATAGAAAGTCGAATTAAAATCGCGAATCCGAATCATTTTCGAGCGTGGATTAAAATTTAAACCGATGTTGCAATTCCTATCTGTCTATCGAGTTTTACGAGAGGTTTACAGTCACCGTGTAATCGTTGTGTACTTACTGAGAGTGAACGAGAGCACTTCCGTGAGAGAGGCGTGAAGTTACTCTTCGTTGTCTGCGAGAATTAAGTTTCCCATCGACGAGTTTCATCGACGGGATGATGAACAAGCTCCGATACAACCATCTTCCTATTAAATATACTCGAAACACTTTATTCGACGACTTTTCAAAACCGGGCAAACAAAAATTCGCAAACTCGATTCACTCCATGTTGGATATTGCGTCGCAATCGATGAACGCACGACGCATCTCGACGCGTCGCAGCGTACGTTAAAAGCCTGCTCTCCATTTTCCTCGTCGGATGGAAAATACGTCTCGTCGAGAGTGAAAAGTGATTTTCCAGCGGGGAGAGGAAGGAAGGGGGTCATTCCCGCGTAGTTCGTTCGTAACGTAATTTTTCCTCAACGCTTTCCAAGGATTCTGGCAAGGCGTCCCCGTAATTACACAGCCTTCTATTCAGAGTAGCCTCGAGCGCGTCCCAAGATGGCAATTCTTCGTTCTCCAAGTCCAATTCCTTGCTTCGAGCGATCCTTGTACTCCACGTCGGTGACTCCTCTCGACTGATCATCTGCGTATTAAATTCACCTTTGCCCGTGTTATGATTCTCGCGTAAACTCGACCGAACCGGCGAATTCTCTGAAATTGTAAAAGTTGTTTTCATGCCGTTATCGTAATCTACTTTTCTAAGAAACCAACTCGCGTACGCTTTTGTTTATGTTATTACTCTGTTCTTACGAATTGTGAACACCTGTGCTTTCGAGCGTTAGAAATCGAACAAAAATAAAATATATACAAAAGAAATATATAATAAATATATAAAATATCCAATAATATATATACAATAATTTTTCTACGTATATATATATATATATATATATTAACTTTTAATGGCGTCCCAAATTGGAATTCGATATCTCCTTAACGTGATCGTCCCCATTATGGAATCTATCGATGAATTGAAAGAGGACAACGAGTTCGAGTCGCAGGTGTTGCAAGAAGAAAACTGCCTCCTCAACGCGTCGCGTATCAAAGTATCGTGCATTTCTTGTATCTCCTTCTCGAGCTGCTTTTGATGCTCGGCGATGATTCGCCGCTCCCTTATTTCCGGCGATAATGGCCGTGGGGGACGTGAATCCGGGAGATCCGTCTCCGGCCTGGAGCGAACAAAAGCGAATCTATTATGCGTCGGGAGAGGGGGGAGGAATCAAAGGAAAACCGCACCCCATTAACGAAGCTTCGAAACTTGCATCCTCTTAGAGACAGTCGTACCTCGGCCTATAAACCTGCCTCGGCGAGTCGGATGTGTACGCGCTTCCAGTCTTCCTCGAGCGACGAGAGAATTCCCTGGCCACGCGTTGCACCGCGTCCAACACGACCACCCGCTCCTCTCGTGGCAAAAAGGCGGCCGCTTCTTGCACGATCTGTGATCAGGAAAAATTATTTCTCTCTGTGTTTTAGAGAAGAAACGGATTCGGTTTAATTAAGATGGATAGATAAAAAAGAAAGGAGAAAGAGACGTTTCTAAGCGTTGTCCATTTTCTGAGGTGTTCGAAAAGAAAGGAGGGAGAGAGGGAATATTTGATAAATCGAGCACGCTGAAATCTGCGAAGGAGAGAATGACTGGGATGCAGAGAGATCGGGTTTGGCGGGTTTCAGTCAGGATTAAACTTAGTTTCGAAGCGCAAAACGCATTTTCCATAAGCATAAGGGGAGGGTGAATCGCTCCTTAAGTAGAAAGTTAGCTGGCAAATGGAGGATGGAGGCGAGGAGAGGAGGAGCCTCACACAGCTCCTCGAGGCGAGAGGGCAAAGTAAATACGCGTTCACTTTTTCCCTTTTCATTCGCTTTCGGTGGGTCTGGAAATATGATACATGCATATTCGGGATGCCAGGAACACGTAGTGTCGTCTTCTTGCCTCATCTTTCGAGGCAGAGTACATCGAAATATATATATGAGGGAGAATCGCTATTCTATTCTAATCAAATGATTCGAATAGCAAATAAAAAAGCCTGTCTATTCGAAGAATTATGGAGTTCGATTTCGCGTCGAGGAGAACTTGAACTTCGAATCGAAGATAAAATTACGCCAGAGAACAATATTTGCGCGCGGAAATTAAATGAAATTAACGATTAAGCGCCGAGGTACTCGCGAAAATAAAAATATAAAAATTGAGGAAAATAAAAAAAAGGATAACGTTCTTTCCTTTTTCCTCTATTTATCTGTAATAGAAATTTAACAAAGTTAAATCGAGATTCTCTTCGAGAGCATCGAAGTTTTATTCAATTAGAAAAGTGATTCCACGTTTCACCCACGATAAAATCTCTTTCTTTCGAGAAACTTATTATCCGCGATAACAATAGCGAAAAGTCGAAGAAATAACAAATGTTATTTTTTTTAAATCGGATTATTGTCGAAATAAAAAATAAGATAAAATAAAACGAGATCTTTCTTTCTCTGAAAGAGAGAAATGCGGACAGGAGAATGCTTTGTGCCGCGTCGTACGAAGTTTGGAAAGCTTTGAAGACGTAACCGAACTGTCCACCGTCTCGCGGGAGGCCAGAACGAGTAAAGAATCGAACGTCGTTTTGTTCGAAGGAGGAACGGATACTGGAACGATGAGAACATTAATCGGGTAAGTAACAATCGAAACTGTACAAGGGAATTCCAATTGCTAACTGTTCCAGAAAATCGGACACGGTTTCATCGATTTTGTTCACGAATCCCTTATACCGTCTAATATGAACCGAAATATCCAACCGAATTGTCCTTTCGCAACGAATTTGAATTTTTAATTTCGTCCATGTGATTTTTCTTTTCTTTTTCAGAATGGAAGATCCACGAATCCGAGACAATTGAGGAGAGAGGAGAGATTTTCCGGGGGAAAATATGGTTGGCAGGCAGGATCGAAAATGGGCGGGCAAGTTACTTGGTTAGCTCGGTGTTACTTCATCCGAGGAAAAGAGGATCGAAGAATTTCTCGGTGAATGGCGTTAGTCGAGGAAAATAGGATCTCCCAGGATCGTGGCTGACGAAAAATTTGGTCGTCGCTGGTTTCACAGATATCGACAAGGGAGGATTGGCCCCCAACGTCCAACGTTCCTGGCTGACACCTATTAGGATTGCTTTAACTGGGGATCCTCCCACGAATGCTGAAACGTTTAAGGCCGTCCAAAGACTACGCTAACCTTCGAGGAAATCCCTTTGAATCCCGATGAAATCTCGTCTGTTTCGGGAAGCCAGGTGAGCGAGGGAAGGGGCGATTTTTTTCTTAATGCGTGACCGAGAAAAAGAGAACAAATTTTCAATCCACTTTTTAAGCGCGAAATGTTCGCGTTCTCCAATTTGCATTTCTGTTCCTTCGCTGACTTTGTCTCTTTGGTTGAAGTTTTTATTATGCAAAGAAATCGAAGTTGAATTCATCATTTGATGAATCGTGTCCAATGATTTGTGATTTTCTAGGGTTTTTATTTTATCGTTATTAAAACACTCCCTCGACGAAATGTCTATCTTTTCAATCCTTCCGTTCTGATTTTCCACATTGAAGCAATTGTAGCGGATTTATTTTCCATCGGATGATTTTATTTCCATCTACGTAAAAATCGATGTTGTCGAAAATGTTTCCGTATATAATAGTAATGGGATCGATTCGATTGTAAATATTTTAATTCGATATAGGCTTGATTGAAAATTGCTAACGATTTTTTATCGCGAAAGAGTTGTATTATATCGAAATAAAAATAGCACGTATCAATTGTTATCGAAATATTTTGTATTTTATTTTGTATATACTTTTACTTCCAATTCGACTCAAGAAGCCATACCACAATTTTCTTCTATAGTAATTCACACGTTTTGTATATATTTTTAATTTCGCATTCGCGATAAAAACATATAATAAAATTAAATTACAGCTCGAACTATTCCGTTTCTTGTTCATTCAAAATGATTAAATTCTCCAACGAGAAGATTATATTTTTATCAAACTGTCTGTACAAACTGTAAGTAAGTAAATACGTGTTTTGCAAGAGCATCGTTCCCATCGCTACTACTACTTCTTGTACTAGCATCGTTGTGGCAACTCTCCTCTTCGTTATTACGGTAACACGATCCTTTGAAGTAACGTCGCAACCCGATTTTATGATCTCTCCTTAAACCGAGGTTTCACTTCGCAGTTTCTCGTCCCCGGCTTTCCCGAAGCATTAAACCGGATTTTCAAACTGCCGGTTGAAAATGCAAGAAAAACGGAAGTCGTCCTTCCGCGCGGAAGATTAAGGGGCGCGCTTCGTAAAAAGCGGCCATCTTTTTTAAACGCGTCCTTTGATTACGCTCGCAATCAAGCTTAATCTTGGAAGCCGCGGAACGTTCGAACTTTCGAACCCCTCCTCCCTCGAAAATAATAAGTCTGGGTTAATTAACAATTGCTACTACACGCTTGAATAAGCGAACAACTTCGTTAAAGATATTAAACGAGCGCAACATCAAGATATAATGGAAAAAATGATGCCCCGGTTTCAATTACAACAGCGTTAACGCACGCTGAATAAGTTCTCTCATGGAAAATTATTTTTCCGATTATTATAGTACCTCTTTTTTTATGTGTATATAATTTATGGTTTCGTATGTCTTTAAATTGTTGTATCGTAATCAAGTTATTGTTAAATTCTCTCTTTGATTCCGTTCGATAATTCATTCTGGTTTAAAATTGATAAAGTATTTGCCCCGCAAATTCGTTCCTCCTATAAAATTATGCGAATGTAAATGAATAAAATAATGTAAAAACAGTATTGTTCGAAATTAAATATAAAAAAATGTGTCAAAAATGAATTTTACAATTAATTTTTCTATTATTTTCCAGACGAAAATACTTTAATATATATTTTTTTATAATTTTAATCGATATATTACGCGTACATACATATTAATTATTTAGCTCAATGTAAAGTTATTTCGAAAAAAAATTCAATCGTATTTCCAAAACTATTTTTTTTAAAATCCTTTTTATTTTTTACAAAAAAAAAGAACGAAACAAAACAAAATAACCGTTGGTTATTTCATGTTAAGAATAAAATTCATAAAATATGAATTGTACGCGTTTTTCGTCGCTGGAAAAAAATAGAAAAAAAAAAACAATAAAACAAAAAAAAGGATATTTTTAATCCCTCGTATCTCGAAACGATCGCGCGATTTCTCCTCGATTTTGCCCCTCGATTTCTGTTCCGTTTTGCCAAAATGTTTCACGCGATATTTAATAAATAATAATAATAATAATAATAAAAAAGAATAAAAGAGTGAGTGATTTAATACACAGCGTCCCATTAACGCTTATTCGCGGCCCGATTAAAAGTCAATTTATATTCGTCGGAGATTCATGCGAACGGAAAAGAGGAACGATCGGGTCTCTTAAACAGCGACGTGTGAGCGACGTTTAATTCTCGTTGTCAAGAAAGAAGTTTCCTGGAGGGAGATAAACGTTCCTTCCACCCTATCACACACACACACACAAATACACATATCTTTTCTTTCTTTTTTTTTTTCATTTTTCTCGTACATGACTTGGAGTCTCATCCAATCAATTCCTCTCATATCGCATTAATCGCGATTAAAGGAGTTAGTCGATCCTAACACGGTTATCAGCGTCCCTATTAAATCGACTACCACTCAATCTATATATATATACACACATAGATAGATGTAAGAGTAATGGGTGACGTGACAAGGAAGAAGCGGATCGTCGGAAATGGCAGAACTCGAGCAGCCAAGTCTTGCGAACTCCTTGCGAGTTCCGCCTCTCTCGATATTATTGTCGATTCGACGTGGTGAATCCCCAAACGTGTTCCCAACGCATTGGCCGCGTACCACTGCGAAATTACTGTCCTGGAATTGCCTTCCGTGCACCGGAAATCCGTGCTCGTCTAATCTAATGAAACTGCGCGAACTGTGTGTAATTAAGGTGGGTCGCGTTTGCGGAATGAAAGCCGAAACTCCAAACCCGGGCAAACAGTGGAAACGCGAAGGAGGACGCGAGTTTTGGAAATTATTATCCAAACTGGACCTGTATATATATATATCAAGAGAATCAATCAATCAGAAGCTTGAACGCTCTGCTTTCAATCTCATTATTTTCAAATTACTCGATACAAAGAAATGTACTTTCGATTCCTAGAAGGAAGCTCGAAAAGAAATGGGGAGAGGAAAAAGTTTGGTGGAGAGACTTACCCTGAATTTGCCGAGGGAGACGATGGCGGAGATTAGATCGCCGGGGCCGCGGTGGCGGGCTCGGGATCTGCTCATCGACGCGACATACGTCAAAGGGCTGGCATCCCTCAATTCCGCGTGTCCTGCAACGCCTAACAAAAATATTGATCTTGCTTGGCTGTCCACTGTACTGTAGGTGGTACGCGTGCCTCGCCTTACGTAAAACGCCGTTGCGCCAGAAATTTGCCTACGTCATCGAACCGGGGGACGTTGATTTAAAACGCGATAACCCCGTCCTCCGAGGTATTTCCACCTCGAATTTCCACGTCGCGTATGATATATCCCCCTCCTCCTCGCGTCAACGTAAATCTTTGTCACTTCCGCCCGTTTAGCCTCGGAACACCCGGACGAGCAACACAACTCCTCGCTCAATTTTTAATGCCGAGCACGTTTAGTCATTTAGTGCGCGATCACGGCTGGATAGGTTTGTAAAAAAAGGAAAGAATTTATATGTATATATATATATATATATATATATAGGACTTTAGCAAGCTTTGGTAAAAGTATCTCGATTTCGAAAAACTCGTAGTGGTTAAATGATCACGTAAAATCTTCGTTGAGAGAAAGAAAAGAAAGAGAAAAATAAAGATTGATATTTAATATTTTTCGTTCTCTTTTCCTTTTTTTTTTTAATTATTTTATACGAACAAAGCCTCTTTCATTCCGGGGAAAACCGAATATTGATAAAAATTTTGCCATTGGGATTTTTCTCTTTTTTTTTTTTTTGGACGGATACTACGGTATCGGCTTTTTTTCTCGTCGATTCTCGGCCAGGATAAATACTCGCGTATATATATATATATATATATATGTATATACAACTGGGAAATAATTAATTTCACTCGATGTTGCTTCATTCGTAAGAAGCTCGGATATTTTCGAGCAAGCACAAACTAGAATTTGCCCGTGAAAACAAGAACTCGGAGGGGGAGGGGGTGGAATCTAATTAATTTTCTAAAACTCAAACACCCAAATACGTAATACCTTATTATACTTACTTACTATACAATACAAGTTTCCATCGAATGGAACGTAATAATGGAAGCGGTAAAGTTTGTTTAAGCTGTGCTCGCTAATTTATCGCGTCAAGTTTTAGCTGGCAATTCCTTCTTCCTTCACTCTTCCTTCCCTTTTTATCTTACCATTATTGTAGCCAGATGGTTTTTGCGACCCCGTCAGGGAATCGAATAACTCGCTGGCTCTGGAATATACGCTGCTCCTCCTCCTCCTCGCGATCGTGCTGACGCTTCTAACCTTGCTCCACGTCGTGAACGAGCTCGGCCCTTTGTTCCCCGCGAACGTTAGGTCGAATTTAATCGCTCGATCCCTGGGAAGGAAAATCAACCGCAAAGAATCGCCGGAACGCTCGATCATCCCCGCCATATTCTCGGCCCAACGCCACCCCTTGGACAGATGATCCACGATCCCGTTCCCGGGCGTAATCTCCCCCATCACGACAGATTTGCAAAACATCGACAACGATCCCATCTCGCCCCGGTAAACTTGTTCCCTCCTCTTCCACGAGGCGGCCAACCAACCGTGCTCGCGAGTGCCGTTGAAAAGATTGTTCAAGTACGGGCGTAGGACAGGATCGAGGATCTTTCGATCGTTCTCCACCCCTTGAAACGAAATTTTTTAATTTATTTGAAAAGAAGAACGTTTCTTCACGAAGAATTATTCTTATCCTTACCGAAGTGTAGCCAATGTAGAAGCATCTTGGTCATCTCAGGCGTCGACTCCAAATCCGTGTTGACAGTCTCTCGATCCATCCTAACGGCATCGATTAAAAGTCCAACAGAGCAGTCGAATTGACTGGTCGTGTTGTAATAATGCCTGTTCCTTCTCGCGTAACCATGATCGTGGATTCGAGTGTTTCGTTCCAGGTGAATCTGATCCCAAGCCTGCGTCGAAACTAGCCTCAACAGGAACACGAGACTTTCCACGTGTTCCGTGGCGCAATACGATACGAGTTCCGGCAAGTTGGAATAGCGATTATCCGAATTGTCCTACGTGTAAAGCCAAGTATTCTCTCTCTTTCTCTCTCTCTCTCTGTTATCGAAATTCCTGTAATATACCTGTAACAAAGCGTCCCTAGCGGCCAAAGCTTGTCCCACGATCATGCTCAGATACTCGAATTGCCTCTCGCTGTACCCGTGATAATCGTCGTCGATCCTCGATCCTCTTCCGCGCTGAGAGGCGACGATCTCGCGCCATCTGAGGATAAGCTCGTTCTCCATGAGGTCGAGGGGCCTGGCAACGCCACGCGTGATCGAGAAGGAGGAAGAGTGAAGCGTTTCCAAGTAAGATTGCAAGGAACGGCAATCGGAGGCGTAAGAATCTTCTCGATGCGGTATTCCACCTTTCGTTAAATAAAATCGGGAATCGAAACTTTTTCCAATCTCTCCTTTAATTAAATCGCGCCGCGATTAAACAACAACAATCACAGTGTGTGTGTATATGTATGTGTACAAAGCGTGTCGCGAAATGGAACGAGCGAAGCGGGATGAAAAACGGCAATGCGATCGAGGCGTGTCGTCGAAACAGCTTATACGAATGCAATACAAATTGCCGATACGTTCAACGGCCGCGATAATAGCACGTGTCGTTATCCTCACTAATTAAGAATTTCCATGGAAACCAGACGATTACGTTCCGTTTCGTTTCCACGCGTGTCGTCGACTGGCCCCGAGATTATTGATTGTATTTATCTGTATCGAGAAATGAACGAAGGGAGAAAAAAAAGAAGGAAAGAAAGAAAAGAGATTGGAAAATCGTAGGGGGAGAGTAAAAGGGAAGGGGTTCTTCTAATACGCTTCCCTTTCAATTACCTACCTCTCGCGCATTGCAGCATCACGTTGCAGCGCGGATAAAGGTAACACCTCAAGTTCTGGCGTTTCAGAGCAGCGACCAACTCGTCCAACGCTAATAGAACGTGACGCGAGAGGGTATCGGGCGCCCAGCTCGTCAACGGATCCGGCCCCCCCCTTTCCAGCCTCCAACGGTGCACGGTTCTCAATATGTGTCTGGAAACTACTCGTAGACGCGCTTCTGACGATGCTGCACCGTTCACCTAAGAAAATTACATATCCACGATCACAGCCCTTTCCTTCGAGATGAATTTTCATGATTTCGAATGATTCTCGAACGAGGAGGGAAGGAAAGAAGGTAAGAAAAAGGAAAGAGAGATATATATACGCATCAAGGGAGGGAAAAAAAGGAATAGAAGGAGAAAGATCGAAGAAATCGAAACTGTGCGTGTTAAAGATTAATTTGCAAAAGAATCAAACCTTCGGTTTCGTCGATGAATTCAAACTGCTCCCTTCCCTTCGTAACTCGTACAAAATTTCGAGGAGCACGGATTCGGTGAGGGAAGGCACGCTGTCGGAGGCGTAGTGCTGGCTCATAATTTTCTCGGCTGCCGGGACACGTACCCTCCAGAGGGTTGCTCGGTTCTCGCAACGTGCGCCGGAACACGGGCCAACGGCCACCGCGTACATACCCTGGAACAAACAGACGACAAACAGATGACGCGAAACGAACGGATCTGTATTCTTTCAGGGAAGAATAATTGGCACGAGAAATCAAGTCTTTTTAACATAAGATTCGTTTAAAATAAAAAAGAGATCGCGTATACCGACCAATTATATTATTTATTGGCAAATTGTATTCTCATTTGGTTTATATTATTATGTTAGATTGGAATTTGATCGTGGCCAGGGATGATAAAAGAGCGAAGGTTGTTGCGATACTTATCTATGAGGATGAAGAGCGTGAAATAGAATTTCTCAGAAGAGCTCTCGAGACTTTTCGCGGATAAGGGATTCCGCATATTGGAAACAAGTGCACTCGAACAAGTTGCACCATCTCGTTCAAAGAAATCTACGCGATTCACGTTTTTTGTTTTTTTTTTTATCGCCAAGCTTGATGGAAAGCATCAAGCGTTCTCTCCCCCTTTTTTTTTCCTTTTTAATTCCATCGTTTGTCTACAATACCGATACAATAAGATTAATCGATGCTCTAATTACGTGACGCATGCTCGTGAAACAAAGAGAGAGAGAAAGAGAGAGTCGATAAACTTCACTAGTTTTCGATATACTCGCTTGTATTATATTCGCGAATTGGAGCGAGACAAGTGGCGGAGAACAGATGAATCGACGAACGAGAAATCGATCGATCGGGATGAATCGATCGGTCGTGAGGGAAGAAAATAAGATATAATGAAAGCGAACGATTATCAACACTCACGCTTTGCGCCGCTGTGTAATGAAGGAGAGCGTCGCAGTGATAGAGGGGTATTCGTTGAGGGTAATCCGTTGAACAGGGCCACGACGACAATCCGATCCCGATTAACAGTCTAACCTCGACCTCGCGAGACTTGACACCGTCCACGACGATTCTGAGCAATATCCCTTCGCTGTCTTCGATCATGGCCACTCGATCACACCTCCTCGATTCCTCCAAAATACCTGCAAATATTATTCCGTTTATCATTAAAGGAACCAAAAGAAATCAGATTAGATTGATCCTCCCATTTTCTAAATCCTTTACAGTTATTAAACAACGTGTTGCTGATTTATTGAATCGAATTATTACTGTGTATTTGATTATGTACAAAGGGATAAAGAAAGGGAATGGTTTGGAGACACTTTCGAGTCAAACTAAAAATGTATTAAGTTGATAAAGTATCCGAAACAAAGAATTGAGTGGATAAAAGAGAGATTTCGAAACAGAGATGTAGTGTTTGTTGACCGAGGAAAAAGGAGAAAGGAAAAGAAAAGGTAAAAGGCGGAGGTAATGTTTGTTAAAATCCTTTTAAATTTTATTCAAGTCGCGATTTAAACTGGCGAAATTAAAACGTTTGTTGGGATAAATGTATTCCACGTTACCTGGCCCGTAGAATATCCGGCAATGATCCGGCTGTTTCAATATTTTATCGAGGATATCGGCCTCGACCACTTGACCGGGTGAAACACAAATTCTGTCATCTTCCGTATCGGTATCTGAAATCAATGCCACTTTTCTCTATCTAATCCCCACCTATCCCACACTGGACGAGATTCCAGACGCATTCCACTCTTATGGAATGTACAAGTATGTACACACGAATCCTTTAAATAGTTTATTGGAGTGGAAAATACCTTGTTTGATAGATGCGGCCAATAAATTTGCCAATCTCGCTTTCACGAGATCCCTTCTCAACCTTCCCGCAACGTCCACATACTCCCTCCAAATTTCCTTAGCACCTATCCCAAGTATCTTTAAATGAACGAAGCCAGGCAAGGATGCATCCTCCTCGACCCGCACGCTCGAATCGAATTCTTGCTCTGGATTTGAACTCGATAATGCATCTATCCGTAAAAGATACTCGAACCTGAGTCGCTGAGGTGAGGAGGGAAGAGAAAGAAAAGAAATAAGAACAATTCGAAAAATACAGATTCCATTCTGACATTTCTATAATTTTTCCACGAGTTATTATTACGAGTGATTTACCTTTAGCAATTTTTATTTCCACTGCTTTTATTTACCTTTATTCGTCGTGGCTCGTTCAACGAAACGAGGAACATGGACGAGAATCTTGGATCGAGATCGCTCGCGCCCCGCATCAAACGTTGGACCAATTTTTCCACGGTGGCTTCGATCGCAGAGGCGTTAGAAACGTCTGCAATTGAACACATTTAACATTGAAAAATGTTTCTTCGTGAGGATTTTGTGATTATCGTGTATATTCGATATATATGTAGAGAGAGAGAGAGAAAAAAAATAAAACTTATCGAGAAATTATTCACCGTTTTCAGCCTCCTCGACCAGTTTACGGAAATATGTGTTCAGGTTGCACAGCTGACCTTTGGTGAAAGTAAGCCTCGTGGCCATTAATCGAATACCACCCTTCTTGCACGATGATCTGCTAGGTGCACAGCCCATTTTCTCTGTTGAAAGACGAAAAAAATTACGAAAAATTAATATTATCGTTATAAACTCGTATCGATAATAACTTCCTTAATTAATCAATTATTAATTATTTTCCCATATAACGTTTTCTATTAAATCGGATGGTTTAAAATCATTTGTAAAACTAATTCGAAGAAATTCCGATAAGTAAGTACAGTATACTTCACTTTTTCTTTTAAATAGATTCTTTTAAATTCTTATCTCATATCTCGTACGAAGTTTGAACACACAACACAGAGTGTACAAATTTCGCAACGAATTTTTATCGAACGTTAAGAGGAACGGATTCATTCGAATTTATCTTTACATTACGTATTACGTACCTCTGGAACGAGAATGAAGTCACGGGCATAGATTCACGGCAAATACTGAACGAACACCGTGTCACGGAGTTAAAGCTACCGAGTGACGTTTCCATCCCATCCGGAAAGATATTGACACTTTGCGATCGTACAGTGTAAATATACCGAATGTCAATTATTATTCGAGCAGCAGATCGACTAACAATACCATCACAGAGTTCGGCCGCTGGAATTACTTCCGATCCTGATTGTGTGTACTTAACTTCCGCTCCTATGAACGTGTATCCGTTGCCCCCCTGTCCATTATACTGTCATTACGATGTAATCAAATTAATTGCACGTACACACGACTTAGAATTCACTCTTTGAACGAAACGAAAAAAAAGAAAAAAAAAAATTTATTAAATTTATTATAATTGGGGGAATATTAGGGAATATTACGATAAATGTGTAAAAAATGTTAAAAAGACGATGTTTGAATGTAAAAAAGGATATATATTGATGAGTTTTTTCAATTGTATAAGATTTATTGTTATTTATATGTATCCATATCTTTTTACTTGTATGATCGTTGATATTAACTAATGTTGTTTGCATATAATATTTAATTATTATGATTAATTATTGTTATTATTATTATTATTATTATTATTATCATCATCATCGTCATCATTATTAATAGAATAATTTGTTTAGTTTATTTGAAATAAAAAAATTTAATCTCTACGTTTAAAATAAAAATGAATGAATTTTTTTAATTCCCTCTAATTTCATCTTAATGCCTCCAATCTCTTTAAATCTCTTTCTCAACAAAAAAGTTATTTAAAATTTGATTATATTAGATATTAATTATAATATATATTATAAAATATTAAACTTATATAATGTTTCAAAATCCTTTGCTGAATCAGATTTTTATTCATTCAAATCTCACCATTGTCGCTAAACGATATATCACGTCAAAACACTGGCATAATATATTATAGATATTACGCTTTGTAAAGTTATTATTCTAGATACATATTGTAAAATATATATATTGAAAAAATAAGATTTTTATTTTTTTTTATATTAAATATTAAGATATATATATATATTTTTATGTATATTTTTTTTAAAAAAAGAAATGACAAAAATACTTAATTAACAATATTTAATTAAATCCTATTGACTGTGATCATTCGTAAAATAAAGACAAAGAGAGCAAATAGTAGAAAAAACACAGAGATAGAGTAAAAATAGGACATGTAGCGCCATCTCTGAAGTGACGCAAAACTAAGAAAAAGGAAAGCAATAGTACAAAGAAGGATAGAAAATAGTACGAGAAAGGGACTGTCAGTGCCATCTGTTGAGCGCCAGTAATAAGTGATAAAGTAAAAATGGGACATGTAGCGCCATCTCTGAAGTGACGCGAAACTAAGAAAAAGGAAAGCAATAGTACAAAGAAGGATAGAAAATAGTACGAGAAAGGGACTGTCAGTGCCATCTGTTGAGCGCCAGTGATAATAGTGATAGAGTAAAAATAGGACATGTAGCGCCATCTCTGAAGTGACGCGAAACTAAGAAAAAGGAAAGCAATAGTACAAAGAAGGATAGAAAATAGTACGAGAAAGGGACTGTCAGTGCCATCTGTTGAGCGCCAGTGATAAATGATAGAATAAAAATAGGACATGTAGCGCCATCTCTGAAGTGACGCGAAACTAAGAAAAAGGAAAGCAATAGTACAAAGAAGGATAAAAAATAGTACGAGAAAGGGACTGTCAGTGCCATCTGTTGAGCACCAGTGATAAGTGATAGAGTAAAAATGGGACATGTAGCGCCATCTCTGAAGTGACGCGAAACTAAGAAAAAGGAAAGCAATAGTACAAAGAAGGATAGAAAATAGTACGAGAAAGGGACTGTCAGTGCCATCTGTTGAGCGCCAGTGATAACTACGTAAGATAAAATAAAATTATAGACAGGAAACGGAATAAAAATGATATCTTACAGAATTTTGTATTCGTATTAATAAACATACGACTTAATATGTTTAAATAACATATTGATATAGCAATTGTTTTTAATATTATAATTATTTTTTTATACTGAATCGATAATCGCTTGTGATAAAAAATGATAACGAAATGCTATGATATAAAAAAGCATTGCACGTTTATTGTACATATCATCTGTGATTTTTAATCTTAACTGAATATTATATCGATAATATTGAAAACTATTAAAATGATAACGGATTTATTAAGAAATGCTCTCACAATCTAATTAATCTTTTTTTTTAAATTAATATTAAAAAAAAATTCTGTTTACTTTCAATAAATATTACGTAAAATGATCATCAGTTATGAACTAAAATTTATCTTAAGAATATTATTAAAATAACTACATAGTAGCGACATCTTACATCTACAGAATTATACACTAATTGTTATTTTCAAGACAGCATATTTCTGAAGTGTTGAGGTCCTCACGATCGCAAAATGGCACGCGGATAGTAAGAATTATCAAGAAATATAATAAAAAATATACACGGCGAACGATCGTACTGAATAACGATGGCGTCGGCTTACATTAAAGATGAACAAGGTGATAAATTTCATTTTATTTAATTATTTAATTTATTTTAACTATTGAATTATTTATAACCTGTAAATGTATTTATAACATGTAAACAACCTCCATTTCACGATAGTTAAGTTTTAATATTTACCTATCTTCAAATTTTTAATAAATATTAAAAATTGCAATAAGAAATACATGATATCTTGAATAAAATCTAATGCAAATAATATAATAAATGTATTTAAAAGATATATTTATGTTCATTCATAAAATTAATTTTTATTACAAATTTTTTCATAGGTGGGACATTCATTCCTGCTAGTCAACGTCCAGATGGTACATGGCGTAAACCACGTCGTGTCAAAGATGGTTATATACCACAAGAGGAAGTCCCACTGTATGCATTTATAAAAATATATTAAATTTTTCTTTTTGGTATCATATATGTCATTTCCTTTCAGATATGAAAGCAAAGGTAAACAGATAAAAAATAAACCTATATATCCAATAGGTGCAAGTCCAGAATTTATAGCAGAGCATAAAGCTAAACAGGAAGCATTACTAGCAGCAAAATCTAAAACTATTCCTGGTGCTTCAGTTAAAACAGAAGTGAAAAAGAAAAAGAAAAAAAATAAAAACAAAACAACTGAACGTATAACGGAAGAATTAGCTAAAACTACTCTTTCAGAATCAGATCAAAAGAAAGAATTATCATCACATAATAGTAAATCGCAAATCAATATAAAAACAATATCTAATAATCAAACGTCAGTTCCCAAACCAAATGTCCCAATACAATCTGAAATTTCAATACCAGATCCACAAAAAAGGTTGAAAAATTTAAGAAAAAAAATTAGAGAAATTGTAACATTGGAAGAAAAGATAAAAAATGGTTTGTTAAAAAATCCTGAGAAAGAAATACTTGATAAATTAGCAAGAAAAGCTGAAATTTCAAAAGAAATAAAACGATTAGAAGCAAGTCAATAGAAAGAAGAAGTTGAAAAAAATATATTTACTTATTCTAATGAACTATCACTTTATAGTTGTACCTAAGCAAATGTGTGTTTTTCAAATTTTTAAAAATTTTAATATGATCTTATGTAATATCACTTTCTCATCCTCTTTATACAGTAAATGTATAGCAATATAAAAATGTACATTTATATACAGAAGATAAAAATTAAATACTAATGAATTTAGTATGCTACAACATCACTATGTGAAAGACCAATCAGATTTTAATAAAAATTGTTTTTGCATATTATATGTTGTTATTTATATAATAAAAAATAAATACTCTATGTAATATTATACATATATATATATATATTTTTTTTTTCACTTAACACATTTCTTTAATTTTTACGTCACGTATGATGAAATTTCACTGAAGTACTAGGGATTTTATATGCTGGACATACTGACTAGCTTTATTTTCTCAATAGTTGCTAAAATTTTTATATTACGATATTCTATGTTTACAAGTACTGTACAAAATTCTACTTTACATAGAGTATTATACGTGAAAAATGTGAAACATTCGTACAAATATTTCAATAACACTTTCGTTTTTGTCACATTTTCGTAGTCAAGCCTTTGTACTTTTTATTCAAATGCAGATTATTGATAATTGATATACAAATTAAAAAGAACATTTCATGATTGACTATAGGTGATTAAATAATTAATAACGTTAAATTTGTTGATATTCGATGCCTCTCGGCAGTAAACCTGAATGTGTCAAGTGTGGGACTCGAGAGACCCCGCTTTGGCATTCAACCGAAGCCGGTAACCTTTGCAATGATTGCCTAGAAGAAGAAAGAACTTCCGAAGCAAATTCAAATGTAAAAAATGAAGATGAAGATAAAGGAGGGTCATTAAAACCTACTAGAAGAAGTACGAGGATTACAAGATATTGTAATTCTAAATCAATTCCACATAAAATTATACCGAAGGGTAAAGGAAGAAGAAATTTATTCAAAAAAACTGTATGTTTTTAAATTTCAAAGAATGTTAACAATTTCAAAGAAAAGAACATTTTATATTATTTTCTTTTTATTTTTCAATTTTTAGCCAGTTAAAGCGCCAACAGCTACAGCAACTCCTGTTACAAGTAATTATGTATTTTATAGAGGCACTTATTTTCAAGTAGGTGATATAGTTTCTATGCAAGATATTGATGGAGGAATTTATTATGCACAAATTCGTGGTTTACTCACAGACCAATATTGTGAAAAAAGTGCTGCTGTTACTTGGCTTTTACCTACTAGTGCAAGGTAGATTATTATAGATTATTAAAACATAAGATTAATTGTTAATTAATTGTTAATTAATTAAAATATCATAAATATAGTAAAATTATTATATTTTATATAATATATATATTATAGTCCACCACCTGATGAAGGATTTAGTCCTGAAACATATATTATAGGACCAGAAGAAGACCTTCCACGTAAATTGGAATGTATGGAATTTGTAATGCATGCTCCATCAGATTATTACAAATTAAAAAATACATCATATCCACCACCACTTACAGAAAGGGGTACTGGATATATATGGACTACACTTAGAAATGAAATTGTTACATCTAAAAAGTAAAAAGTAAATTTTTGTTTTTTAATTTATTATGAAACCTTTTATATTAATATGTATATTGATTGATTGCTTATGTATAAAGAATTTGGTGTTAAAATATAAAATAATAATTAATGTAAATATGTATAATTAATAATTTTTAAGAAATGAATGTTTGTCATGAATTATTGTAATATTTATTATATCATTTGGTTTCATACAATATAATTTTATTATTAATAAATGGAAGTAAATTACTATTAAATACAAATAAATTACCACTATCAGTAGTATATTGTTAAAAAATAATAATAGAAATGCAACTTCTTTAATGAAACTATATAAAAATAATAATATAACTTTTGTAATTAATAAAATATATTTTCTAGATTTATAAATTTTTTACCTCTTTTCTTTTATATATTGAACATAATACTTCCAATAATCCAAATTCTTAATTTTAAAATCAGATATAAGTAATTTTCTCAAATTACATAGCACAAATCCTCTTCTTTGAAAATCTTCATTGATTAATTTTGTTGAGATGAAATATGAAGAATAATTTGTGGATAATTTGCATTGTAGATAATTGATGCATTTGCTTGAAGGAAAGGGAAAAAACCCTTTTAATATCATTTTCATTTATAGTTGAAACCAGTCAGCTTGGAGCCAACGAAGTAACGGCTGGTCAGAATTTAAGATCTTTTATAGCTTGTGGTAAATCGGGCAACTTCATATCCTTTATCTGTTGTGGTATGTTCATATTCTTGACAGCAGAAACAGCACGCGCCGGCGCTGCTGTGATTCCTGCCTGCACATACCATATGGATGGAAAAAATGGAAAATGGAAAATATAAAGGGCATTTGAATTTAAATTGATTAATAAGAGTAAATACAAATGAATAACTACGCAATACATATTTTATTTTTAGAGCATAGCGACGTATACATTTGCATTAAGGCACTGTTATCGAGCAAACACTTACAAACGATTTAGCACCATGCGTGTTATGAATATTTATTTTGTAAAGCTTTACGTTTCGAAAGATTTGTTTCGAAATTCTTGGTGAAAAAAAAAAAAGAAGAAATCAGATAAATTACATAAAGGAATGAACGTGTATAAAATGATTTGATTTTTTTTACTGCCGATTTAGGGAGGGGGCCCCAGAAGGACAAACGGACGAGGTGAGCAAGATCGTCCTGATTTGTAAGTTCCCTAAAATTCATGTTAGGTCAATCAGTCCTACCACCATATGAAATAGCTCTACAAAACATTCCAATGCATGCACAGCTAATGAAAAAACTGCAATAGGCTGTTAATTCCTTCAAGCTCAGAAAACTTCTTAATATTTAATGCCTTTTTTTATGAGTTTGTTTTACTACTTCAAAATTTAAAGAAAATAAAAATAAAATAGATTCAAAATTTAAGGGATATTTACATAAATTAGTTATTAAAACTATGATTTAGTAATTTAACCACAGTGCATTACTATATTATGTATAAAATTTGTTATCTTTAATATCTGAATGAATGTATACAATGTATACAATGTATGTAAACAATGAATGTAAACAACAAAGCTTAAACATACAACACATATATCAATATTTCTTAAATGCAAATTATAAAATATCACTTACCTCCTGTTTTTCCAATTTATTTTGATCTTCAATTCTTGTAAGTATTTCAGTCATATTAGTTTCCAAAACCATTCCACCCATAACTAATTCATTAAGTATATAATGAACTTTATCTACATGAAAGATAAGATCAAGTTCACATACATTTTCAAAACATTTATCCAATGTTTCAACAAAAACTTGTATTAAATCCAAAATTCCCAACTCTGATTCTGAACTATCAACACAAAATACAAAATATAACGTAGCATAATGCCGATAGATCAATTTATAATCAGATCCACCAATTAAACTTCCACCTTCTAAAAAATTACAAACATTATCATCTCTCTTTGAAACTAATTGAAATGTTTCCTTTATTATTTGTTGTTGCATATCCTCATTCTGAAAGAAAATTTATTCAATTATATATTAGATTAATAATAAAATAGAATGATAATAATAAAATCTAATCAATATTACACTTACAAAATATTGATAAAATTTAGAAAGTCTAGGCTTTCCATGATTATTAAATACTAATATAGCCTTAATCATGATTGATAATTAATTAATAAATTAAAGAATAATTTTATAATAAAAAGAAAGATAAATGTTCATTTACAAAGATTAGTCAGAAAAAAATTTTCTTTTTAACATCATCAAAGAAATTCATAATAACATATAATAATAACATTTAAGATTAACATTTAATTATAAAATTAAAGCAAATAAATATTTTATTTTAAAGCTATCTATATTTATACATTTTCTTTTTATTTTTTTTAACCTTTTTACTAAACAATGCGATGTTATACTAATAATTAACATAAATAATAATATTATATATAAAATTAAACTTAAAAATCATAGTAATTAAATCCAATATTTAACAAATGAATTATTTATAATAATTTCTAATGAGAATTTCAGATTTTAGAAAATCAACAAATTCACGAAACGAATACGAAACATGGATATTAAAACACTACAACCATCTAACGTGAACAAATAGAACTAATCGCTAAGTAAAAAAATTAAAAAATCTAATTTTCAAATTTTTTGACTGTTTAAATTTAAATTCAAAGAAATAATTTGAAATCAATTTTGTCAAAATATTTCTTCTTATACACGATTAATTAAAATTATACAAATTTTTAATATTATATTATTATTTATAGCAATTATTATCAATGTTATACTTAGTTTTATTTTATATTGAAATAACAATTTTAATAAATTTTAATTTTGATAGAAAAATAATAGAAGGACTTTAGTATTCTCTGAAATATGTGATAAAAAAAATGCATCGAGTGACAAATCTATTTTATATCTTATATGTGCTATTACAAATATTTTATTTGTTATCTAATAAACAATGAAATCCAAATAATTAACACTAGATGGAACTACATTCATGTAATATCTGATAAACCATTTTGATTTCTGTATTCTCGAAAGCACAAAAATCTGAATTTTTCTTTTTTTTATATCATTTACTTTAATGTGTCATTAGATTTCTGCGTTATGTTTCGATAAATCGTAAGTGCAATCTTACGAAAAAGGTAAATGGAGTATTATCAAATGCAGCGTAACATAATCATTGCATTTCAAAGGTAAGATTGTTTACAATATATTTAATTTACAATCTACTTATTTAATTTTAACTTTAATTTTTATTCTTGTATCAACTAAAACTTATTAGAATTCAAAAAGATAAATAAATTTTATATTATTCATTATAATATATTATAATATATTTATTATATTAATATTTCTTGTCAAATTTATGTTTATTTGATATACCTAAATATAATTGAACTGTCATTTCTTATAAATAATATATTAACAAATTTAATTACTGATAATTTTATTGAAATTCTAAAAATCTTTGCATTTTTACATTTTAAAATTTTTTTTTGTATTTAAAATTATAATGTTTGATTTATTATATCCATTCATTTCTAGAGTAAATATTTATTTCATTTGATAATATTATCAAAAAGTGTATTATACATATTCAGAAAATAATTAATATGATTTTATTAAATAATATATTTTTAATAAAAAAAATTCTCTATCACCATAGATAAAAAATAAAAAAATAATCTTATTAAAAAATAAATTATCTGTTCTTAGATGGACAAATTGCAATTATTGCCATTGGAATTGCCATCAACCACCAATATAAATAATGGAACAGTGAAAGGAAAAATATCATTTGTTCGAAGATTGGCAATGGGATTTGTGATTCTGGCTACATTAGGTTTATTGTATGTACCAGCATATCATTCTGCCCAAGGTCCACTTTTAGGCTTAGGTGAGACTCCATCTCCTGCAAAGCATATTGGTGTTTCACATTTGGTAGCTTCAGTAGGTATGCATTCACTAACATTGCTAGAGACTTTTATTATATTATAAACTAACAAAACTAATGATATATAAACTTTTACTATTCTTCTTCTAATTTAATCCAAATATTAATTTTTTGAATTATATTAATATAAATTTTAAAAAAATATAAGAATTACATAAGTAGATATAGTTAATATAAAATAACATATTTATCATATTAAATATTAAATCTTTAATAACTGAAGGAAAAAACAAATATTTTTATAATAATAAGAGATATAGAATAGATATTTACTTAACTGTATATTTATAGAAATTTATATTAAAATTAATAGAAATAATAAAAAAAAATAAATAATAGAAAAAGTATTAGCTGTATAATTCAATTTTCCTTTTTTTATTTTATTTTAGAATGCTTAAGTGATGCTAAAGTAAAATAATTATTTAATTTTATTAAATAATGGCATGCATAAAATCAGATATTAAAGGATAAAATTTTATGAATTCAATTTTCTCTAAAAATTTAAAATAAAATACTTTTTAAATAAATAATTTACAGCACAGTTGCCAGGTTGGACATATAATACTTCAAGAGATCTTTCTGTATATATTCATCCAGAAAATACAACTTCAGTTTTAAATCCTATTGGTATATGTTCTCCATCACCATATCTTTTTATAATTATTTGTTCAGCTGTTACAAATATCAAAGCACGAACAGCTATAAGAAATACATGGGCTAATAAAAATAATTTAGATAATACATATAACTCGTCTGTGAAAGTAGCATTTCTTTTGGGTCAAAGTGACAATGATACACTTAATGTATGTATTTATTTGTTAAAAAAAATATTAATAATAAATATTAATAAAAATATTAATAAATATTATCTGAATAATATATATATATATTATAAAGTATATATAATTAAGTAATATTATAATAAAATATTATAATAAAATTATATTGCAGAATATAATAGCAGAAGAAAGTCACCAATATAATGATATTATTCAAGAAAAATTTTATGACACATATAATAATCTTACATTGAAATCTGTAATGATGTTAAAATGGATAACATCAAATTGTGGTCAAGCAAAATATCTGATGAAAACAGATGATGATATGTTTGTGAATATACCTACTTTAATGAAAACCTTACAATCAAGATCACAAACTACTGATATATTATTAGGTTCTCTCATTTGTAATGCCAAACCTATTTTAGATCCAAATAATAAATGGTAAATAATATATATTATATCATAATATATATATTTATATTATGTATATATAATATAAAATAATAATCTATATATAATCTAAACATTTTTTAATTAGGTACACACCAAAATATATGTATTCAGAGAGAATATATCCTAATTATTTATCTGGTACAGGATATGTAATGAGTTTAGATGTGGCATTTAAATTATATCATGCAGCATTAATAACACCATTACTTCATTTGGAAGATGTTTATATTACTGGTCTTTGTGCAAAATATGCAAAAGTGCGACCTGTAAATCATCCTGGATTTAGTTATGTTCCACGTAAATTGGATCCTTGTGTATTAAGAAATGCTATTACAGCACACAAAGTGAATGTATCTAGTATGTATATAATATGGAACAAATTGAATGATACAAATCTCTCTTGTAGTAATCACACTCATATTGATAAAAAATCAGTTACATTAAGTAGAAATAGTAGAAATATTTGATATTATATAATAAAGAGAACTATTAACAAATGTGTTTAAATTAAAGTTTTTTAAACATTAAATATGTTATTTATTATTGATTTAATTACTTGTTATATCAGAATAATATTAATAAGTAAATTAATAAGTATTCTCTTATGAAAATGATAAAACAAATTCATACTAAATTTATTCATGAAATTTTTGTTTTTAAAGTATGACAAGAAAGATTTGTAATTAATATTTGAATAAAATTCTACAGATTATTTTTCTATTTAAAAAGCAATAGTTTTTAAGGGAATCTATCAATTAGACTTATTCTATGAGTTCATTTTCTTATTTATTTATAAAAGTCTTCATAACGAAATATCTGTTTGATTTTTAATTTAACATCTAAATTACGAAAAATTTATTTTATTTATTTTATTGTTGTAAATATCATATATCAATTGCTTCCATTTGATCAAAAAATATTGTTTAACAAATTTAAAAAAAAATTTTATTTAGAAATTTGATAAAAAAAAGATTAATATTGAATAATGATAATAATTTAAATACATCAAATACGTTTATATAATAAATTAATTAGGTGTTTTTGACACCTTTATGCTTCCTTTAAAATTACATTAAGTTTAATATATATAATTAATATCTAATTTTAATTAAAAATTTATTGCATTCTATATTGATATTAAATATTTGTGATTAATTTATATATTTATATTTTATGTTAAAATGTAGCACATTATAAAAATTTTCAAATATTTTAAAAATTTTTATAAATATTTTAACATTTTAACATTCTATGTTAATGTAAAATATATTATAAAAATAATTATTACGATAAATCTTATAAAAATAATTCAGATCTTCAAATGATGATATTATCTTATTAAATATACTATAATTAAAAATAAATAAAATATAAGAGAATCGTAAAAAAAATATATAACATATTATAAGTGTATTAAATTACACTTATTGCCTAAATGAAAAGAATTTTTTTTGAAATAATGATTTCTTGATATTTTAAGAAAATTATAAAAATATATATATTTGCATTTATATATTACTAGTTATTCTTAATAGTTATTTCTTTAATAAAAGTTTATTTTGTTTAAAATTTATAAATTTAAAATTATATTAATATTTTTTCATATTTAAATATTATAATAATTTTTAATAATTATTGTAATTTCAATTTTAAGGATTTTTATTATCTATTGCTTATAATGCAATAATTATCAATTAATTGATATTATAGATCTCAAAATCTCAGTAACTTTGATTTCAATTATTAAAAAGTAACAAATTCATCCATCCAATTTTAAATACATGTATTATGTGTAAAATACAACATTGTTAAAATCGTATTATGATATTTATTTTAATATCAGCGATATATATTTAGCTATCATGAATTTGTGATGTAGGCTATTATAAGTTGAGAATATATAAAATTTTGTAAAAGTTTGTTAGAACATATTAATTAATGATATTTATAATAATAATAATGATAATCATGTTTCTTGTATTCTAATTAATCGAATTGATTACCATTTTATATGATACTTAAATAATTATATATATATAAGAAGAAACTACATTTCTTGTTAATTCTAGTGCAAATAATTAATGCACCAATGTTAATTATTAGCTCCAGGTTAATACAAATTCATATTTATGAAGCTTATCAAGTGAGATTCGTTCACTAGTAAAAGCAAAATGAAGATTATTAACTCTACTGGAGTATTCTAGTGGCCTTAGAAAATCTTATTTTATTTTATATATATATTGTGTTCGAAAAATTGAACTTCAAAGTTCTCTATCATGTTATAAAATTTGGTGCTATATAGTAATTAATCATACATTCGCCGTATATACTTTTGTACAGATCATTATTTGATTTACAGAAATTAAGTTTTATACATGAAAAAAAGATTTTTTTTTTTTTAAATAAAATCAATGAACTTAAATAAGAAATTCTTGTTTATTTTTTTTGAATGAGCTATACACAAGTGCATACGGTATTGATAAATTTAATAATATATTTATTTCTACAAATTCATATATATATAAATAACTGATTTGTTACGCGCGTCTATCGAATTATAAAAAATAAATTATGTCCATAAATAAATTGTATAATAAAAGAAAAGGATATTATTAATGAAAAAATATTTTTTCTTTTTTTTTCTTCTTAAATTTTTCTTCTTTATAAAAAAAATAAATCATTAGTAAATATTGTAAATAATATTTCATAAAATTTTAATTAATAACAACATATTTACAAAAATATTATTTATATATTTAAAAAATAAATACACAGTAGATATTTTTTATCTATTACAAGCTAATTATATTCTATATAAATATTTATATACAACTATGTTATTATAAATGATTTTATAAATATTTAATTGCAATAATTTTTTTATTAGAAATTTTTTTATTGTTAATAATGTTACTTTTTTTATTTTTCTTTCTTTTTTTTTTTTCTTTTCAAAGGCTCAGTTCTATCCATTATAATATTATTATCCATTATTTTGTCTGGAATTATTTGATTTTTATTTTTAATATTTTTTTCAGTTGATTCTTCAGTATTAAAATGAACAGCTCTTAAACTTTCTGTCAACTTATCCAATTTAATTTTTACTTTTCTACGTAATTTTGCTTGTTTTTTCTTTGCTATTCTAATATTTAAATGTTTCACTTTTTTTTTAAAATATGTATCTGAAAAATCTGAAAAGGAGTTATCAATATTCATTGATGAATTTATTTGATGTTTTAAAGGTACTTCATTACAAGAAAGTTCTGTTTGAAATTTACATTCTAAAGATTTAATATCTTCATTTTTAATTAACTGCAAATCTGAATCAATTTTATGTGATCTTTTAAATTTTTTTGCTTGAGAACCATTCAATTCATCATCTTCCCATGTATTAATAATATTCTTACATTGAATATCTTGATTTTTTTTCTTTAATTTCTTATCTTTTTTCTTTTTTTTTTTATGATTATTTATTTGTTTTTGAACATTTTTTTTACTTATTCCATCTTTTGAGTTTTGTTCCACAAAAATTGATGAATATTTTTGACAATTATCTATTTCTTCAGATTCATTATCTTTAACATCATAAGACATTAAATTTTTTTTTTCTTTTTTTCTTTTTCTTTTTCTACTTTTTTCTTTTTTTTCGATTTTTTCTTTTGATTCATCTTTTTTTATAGCATATATATTTTTTTCATCACTATCACTTACATTACATAAAATATTTAACTGATGACTCAGATCATTTATACGTCTTCTATTTTTTCTTTCAGTAGTTTTACATTTTTTAGGAACTAATATAGTTTCGGATGTTATTGGTAATATTATATTTTCATCATTAATCTTTTCATATTCATTATTTTGAAATATATTATTAGTGCTTTGTAATTTTGTTGATATATTCATATATGAATTTGAATTTAATAAACATTTATCTTGTTGAGCTATTCTTTTCAATTTTCCATTTAATGTTAATCCATGTCTAGCTCCTTTATGGGCAGTTCTACCACTACATATTTTAAATAATTCTTCATCTGTTAAAGAAGCATGATTAATATTTTCTTCAATATTTTGTTTTTCATATATATTAGAATTATTTTCCATTATTAAATTGCCATTAAATAATGTAGAAGTTTTAAGAAAATTTTCATATTTAAATTCTTTTTTATTAATATCTTCTTTAAGAAAATTATCAGTTGTATTTTCTTTTGAAACAAATATAGAAATTCCATGTGTTTGTGATTGAACTGTGATACTACTAGCTGCTTTATTAAAAGCATTCTCCCACCAATTATTATTATCTTCATTTTTGTGTCCTATTCCTGTTGTATTAAATTTTAATTTTGGTTTTAATGCTTCAGTAATGCCATTTTCATGTTTTCCTAAACCTTTACCTATATCAATAAAATGTAAAATATAAGATCTTTTGTAAACATATTCTATAATATTGTTTTAATTTAATTATATAAATATATATATATATCTTTTAGATTGCAAATTTATTTAAATACATTAATTTAATAATAAATATTGAAATATAATATATTCTAAGAATATAATATAAATAAATCAAGTTATAAATAATTTTATTATATAACGATATTATTTCTAAAATCATACCTTCCTTCCATCCATATTTCATAAGTTGAGACTTTGCAAAATCATTCATATTTAAACTTTTGTTATTATAATTTGTATATAAAAAAAATTTAATTTAGCGATCTATAAATACATCACAATTTATGAACGATACACGTTTTCGTTAACTATAAGTATATAACATTACTAGTAATAAAAACTATATTATTTTTTATACATTATACACATTGAAATTTTCGTAATACTCGTATGGTGGCGTTATAATAGAATAGTGCGCTAACATATAATTCATAAGAATTTTGTCCAATTTTAATGTTTAAAATTGTTTTTTTTTAATATATTTCATCTTATTATCTTAGAATAAATTATTTACCATTAATTTGAAATTTTTTTGTCTATCTTAAAAAAAATCTTTTTATGTTTTATATATATATATATATAAAATATATACATATTATATATATTTTGTCAATGAAAAAGCTGTAAATATATAAATATATTAAATATAAAATTATTATTATTTTTAAAAAATGTAATCAATTATATAATATATTATACACCCACACACACGCATACATCATATACACCTACACACATACACACCATATATATATATATATATATATATATATATATATGTATGTATATATATGTGTATATATATATATATAAAATATACAAAATTTTTATTTTTTTAATACTAAAATAAAGTATATCAAAAATATATATTATTAATGTATATATATATATATACATACATACGTATAGTTATTATAAAAAGAATGTTCAAACCTTCAGAAAATTTAGCTACTTATCTATGATTTGACATTCATTAGCCAACGATAAAAAATAGTTTTATAATATGTATTTTGCTCTAACATTAAATTTTTTATATTCGCTATGATAATTTTGCGTGTCCCACCATTATACAGCGAAATTTATTCGAAGCAAAGTACTGATATTATTCGATGGCAAAAAAATAAACAGTTTTAAACTGTGTACTTAATGAAATACATTTAATATTAATAGTGTAATCAGAATATTCAAATATATTAAGAAAAAGACAAGGTTTGTGAACTTTATACTTTTATGAATATTTGTCATATTTTACGAAATTTAATATCATTTAATATCATTTTTTTTTATCCAATATCGTTAAAATAAAATATTGTAATTTACATAAAATAAAATTTTTATATAAATATTTTAATTATATATTTATTTATTTTTAATATTTAATATTTATATATAAGAAAAATGAAATTAAAATGAATATTTTACATTAACCAGTTAAATTAATTAAACTACGATAATTTTTTTCCGTTATATTATAATTTTCATCTTTCTAAATACAATTTGTATATTATTATTATTATTATTCATATTTTTTTTTCATTATTATATATTATTTTAGATACATATTAATATTAAAAAAAACAATGGCATTGCGTGAATTGGTAGAAGGTGACTGTGGAGGACCTAGTTCTTTAATTCATTTGACATCACATTTTGTACGTGATCATGGATTCAAAGACGAAGGAATACATCATCCTTTTGAACATGTGGAACCTTTTCAAGCTTCAGATTCAGATCAGTTAGTTAAACAATTTTTAGAAGAAAATCCTTCATGTCCTCAAACATTTAGAATGGATAATTTATTACAAGAAATGCGTGAAATTGATCAAAATATTCATCCACCTATAGCAGCACCTGGAGTTGCTCAAGAATTAACCAGTTTAGATACAGCTTGGGCAAATCAATATCTTGAATCAGGACGTCATTTTAATGTAATTCTTATTTTATTAGTATAATTTATGTATTAGCAGATTTTTTTTTTTATAAATCAAATTTTTATTGTTTCTATATAGGAACATCATGCTGATGATATTTGGCATCCTGAAGAAGAAAATAATTCAAATATTTTAAATAATCAAAAACATGAATTTGGATTAGGACCAAAATGGGCTGAAGAATATATAGAACATAGTATAGATGCTATACAAAGCAATATAAATATAGAAAATCCAATAGAAATAATAGAAAACAATGATAATCCTAATTTTGAATATTCAAAATTTATGAAATTTATGAAACAAGAAGGAGAAATCCCTATTGAAAACAATCAAGATTCACTGCCAAATTTTCATGATACAAGTAAAAAATGGATTGAACAATATAAAAAAGATAATCAAAAATCTGAAGATATAATTTCTTCTGTCAATCGAGAAAATGAAATGATAAATAAAGTAGAAGAAGAATTAGCTGTTGCTGGTAACTGGATAGATGAATTTCAAAAAGAAAATGTCTCTACAGGTCTGTAGACATTTTAATATTAACTTGATATCTATTAATTTCTAATAATACTAATAATCATTTTTATAAAAAATAAATTTTATTTTAGTGATAGAAAATTATGAATCTACATTTTTAAAACTTCAAAATGAATGGGACAAAATTTCATCTGAAGAATTATCTTCCAAGCATCCTTGGCTTTCAGAATATGATAAATTTTATGATCCATTTAAAGAATATGAATTTCATGAAGAAAATCCTATGAAAAATTTACCTAATGCATTGAAAGAAGGTAAAAAAAGATTGGAAGCTGGAGATTTACCAAGTGCTATACTTTGCTTTGAAGCAGCAGTGCAACAAGATGAAAATAATTCAGAAGCTTGGCTACTTCTTGGTAAAACCCTAGCTGAAAATGAACAAGATCCATTAGCTATTTCTGCTTTAAAACGTTGTTTAAATTTGGATCCTTCAAATGGTCCTGCTCTTATGGCACTTGCAGTTTCATATACAAATGAATCTTATCAAAATCAAGCATGTATAACTCTTAAAGAATGGTTATTGAAAAATGAAAAATACAAGCATCTACAAAAAATTAATAATGAACAACACATAAAATCCAATATATCATCTATTTTGTTTGAGTAAGTAATAAATTTAATATTGCATGTAATAAAATATAAATATTTTACTAATTTTAATATTCTATTTATTTTTTCTAGAGATGTACATGAAGAAGTAAAAAATCTTTATATTCAAGCAGCACGAATGAATCCATGGAATGAAATAGATGCAGATGTACAATGTGGATTAGGAGTACTTTTCAATTTATCTAATGAATATGATAAAGCTAGCGATTGTTTTCAAGCGGCGTTGCAAGTGCGTCCTCATGTATGTATTAAATCAATTTTTCTTATGATAGAAATTAATAATTAAATGTATTATCAAAAGCATAATATATTTTTGAAAGGATTCTAGATTATGGAATAGATTAGGTGCAACTTTAGCTAATGGTCAAAAATCAGAAGAAGCTGTAACTGCATATCATCATGCTTTAAAATTATCACCTGGATTCATTAGAGCTCGTTACAATCTCGGGATTTCTTGTATTAATCTTGGTGCATTTAAGTAAGTAAAATTTTGTTTATATCATGAAATTATATATTTTGAAATTATTTATTTCTTTATAGGGAAGCAGGCGAGCACCTTATAATTGCTTTAAACCAACAAGCTGCTGGTCGTGGAATTCAAGGCGAAAATTTTCCGCCAAAAACAATGTCGAATATTATTTGGTCAACATTGAGACTTGTTATTTCATTAATGCACAAATATCATTTAAATGAAGCTATAGAAAACAGGTAAGACTTAATATATATTTTTTAATAAAAATTACTAAATTTTGTTGTATAAATAATATTTTTGATTTTTTCAGAGATCTAACAAGGTTAAATAAGGAATTTGAAATTGTATAAAAATTTGTTGAACTCGTTTGTTAAAAAGTATAAATCCTTTTTAACTTAGTATTTAAGATATAAAATAAAATGATTAAAAATATTTTTCGTAGTTCAAAAATGTATATATAAACAAAAATTAAGATTATTATTAATGCTATTATATAACTTCTTTGTTATAATATGGGATTGACTTAAACATATTAAAAAAATTGTTTTGAAAAACATTATTTAATAAATATCAAAACATTATTTTGTCATATATCTTTTTTAATAGATAAATAACTTTTTACTATTTTATTTTATATAAATTAAAAGAGATTATATATATTAATATGATAAAATTATTATATAATTAATAAATAAAAATTAAAAATAATTCTCAAGAAAAATATTAAATAATTCTAATTAATAATAATTCTAAAGATCAAATCATTTCTTTCTTTCTTCTTAAATAAATAAATAAATATTTATAAAAATACAATTACAATAATTTAAGAATAATTAAAGAAAAAATCTGTTATGAGTTAAAGCTATATATTATTTTTCTATTATAATTTATAAATATCATAGATCACTTCTAACATAATTACATTAGATTTACATATATATAACAAAGAGAAATTAGTCTAAAGGCACATCAAAGTTACATATTTTGTAACATTTAAAAAGTGATGAAAATACATTATAGGATCAACAAATATAATAAAAAGTATCTTAATATTTAATTTCTTAAACACATACCACCCCGCCCTTAGCGGTTAAAATATAAACAATTTTTAACAAATTCTTATAAATATTCAAACAGTAGTCAAAAATACAATGATCACTACTACAAAATTTCTTACTTCAATATATAAAGCAATCTATCATATTAAATATTATATATAACACTGTAAAATTTTAATATCTATATGCTTGGTTTTGTATAAACTTTTCATAATTATGATTCAACTATTTTATTAGCTAAGGGAAAGATAACATATGTCCAGACATAATATAATATATCTATATAGAACATTTCAACAATTAATAATAGTGAATTAGTTTTATCTATAGTATTTGTCTTTAGTTTTTGATAATTTGATAATACAACTTTATCCATGAAAAATCTTGCATAATTAAAATTGTAACAAAAATCGAATATTTTAATTAATTGGAATTAATTTAAGAAAAATATATACTTTCAAAAATATTATATAAATAATAGAAATATATTATAAAATAAATTATATATCTAATAATGATTTGTAAAATTATGATATAATGAATGAAAAGATACATATGTAAGTAAAAAAGCGAATCATTAATAATCAAAAAGTGATCAAAAAAATTTTAAATTATTTCTAAAAGTCAGGTAATTTTAAGCAAAAATTTATAATCCATAAAAGTTATCACATGAAAAACTATTGTTTTCAAATTCGATTAAGTACAATTCATTTCGAATCTATTTTCTCTATATATAATTTTTATACAACATAATTTCTTGTTGCATTTAAATTTTTCAATTTTTTTTTTTTTTTTTTATAAATAAGTTAAATTGGACCTATCGTCGTCGAAATTGATCAGTTAAAATTATCGCTCATAATTTTAATGTCGATAAAAGTTGTTGTCCAGTTTCCATTATTAGCGATTTAACATGTTCGGCGTGCATAATTTGATTACACATTTCATTGCATTTTTGAAATGTTATTATATCATCTTTTGGAAGAACACGATGTAGACTTTTTAAAGATAATGTATGTGGTAGATAATTTAAAATTGCTAAAATGAGGAATCTATTATAATAACTAATATAAAGTATATAAAGTATATATATAAAGTATACTTTAATATAAATATATCAAAAATATTTTACCTTTCATAATTTGCGTATATAAACATTGCAATTCTTGTCGAGTATTTGTTGTAGAAATTTTATTTTGTGTTAGTTCAATTAAATACTTCCATTCAGAATCTTTAGTATACGTATCCTAAAAATTAAAACACAATTTTATAAAATTCTATTATAAAAAGAATAAAAAAATATCGTAAAAACACTAAAATAAGTACATTGTATTATTCATTTGCTGAAACGATAATATAACAAAATTTTAAGAAATACAATAATCAATATTTCTAATTCCCTAAAAAATATATAATATTATTATATTAAAATTTTAAATTTAAAAATATATATATGTTTATAAAACTTTACAAGTGAAAAATATAAATACCAAAAATAATTCGTTCTATATCAATAATAAAAGATTGCAAATTTTGAAATATTGAATATTGCATATCATATTGCAAACGAATAATATACATATGAAAAATATATTTACATATATTTATATTTATTTACCTTCGCATATTGTACAACTGCTTGAGGACAATTTTCCATTAGAAGTGTTGTTGTTTCTTCCGTATTTTGAATACATAACGTTTTTAAAGATAAACTGCCATGAATTTCTTGTGTTTCAAGAAATTGTTTAACTTCATATAAACATTCATTTGGTATAAAATCGCAAGATAATACAGATTGTAATTTAAATAATTCTGTTGGTATAGTTTTTTCAGAATCAGTCTTATCGATATCAACTAAATCTTGTAAATCGCACATATTCAAAACTTTTTGATAATCTTTCGCATATGGTGGCATCCCGTTTAGATAATGAGGTCTAAATTTGACAAATATGAAGTTATCATAATTTTCTTGTATATTTTCTCTATTTTCTATTTTGTATACTTTAGTTTGAGTTAATTTGCCTAAATATGATCGTACTAATAGCTTAAATGCTTCAACAAGAGCGAAATCTGTGCGGATTTGATTTTTATTTATAACAGATGAATCTATAATCAATTTTGTACTGAAGTAATTATGAAGATATTTTTCAAGAAAAATTTGTAATGTCATTGCTGCATTATGTCCATCCCGTCCTACTCTTGACGGCAAATATTCTAAAAATACTTGTATAATTTGATGAAGAGATAAAATTCCATCGTCTTCTATTAATTGTATTAAAATTTCGGCAAAAGTTAAATTTTTTTGACGCATTAACATTCCAGCAAAATCCGAAAACGTCGGAATCATTGGACTTCTTTTTTTCATTGCTGTCATATCAAACAAAAGATCCCAATGTTCTAAAACTATTCGTTTGATATATAATGCCAAAACTGGCTCAATTATTTTTTCTGCTTGTTCCTGTTTTTCAGCTTGTATATATAAGAGTGCTAAAGCTAATTTAACTAATTCATCTGTTTCATATAATAATAAAAGATGAATTAATTTTTCGGTAGTATATTCTCGTAATACAGGACTACTGAAAATCAATTTCAATAAATCCGATTTTTTCAATTTACATATAATTTCTATAATATTAAATCCTTGAAACAACGCATCAGCTTCTGAACCACTTTTCATTGTAAGAAGAATATCTGTTAAAAAAGTAACGAGTCCCGGCGCATCTTGACTTGATTTTCTAGATAAGACTTCCGAGGGTTTTAATCCTGACATTTTGTAATAAGGTATACAAAAATCCCAATCTGATTCATATTCAGAACGAATATAATAGTCTCCAAGCAACGCGCAAGATTGATTATATAAATTTTTCAATTTCAATCCATTTTTATTAGCGATATCGTCAAATTCATTAATATCTAAGCAATTGTACACAGCATCTTTAGCTAAACGTATCAAAGCATGAGCCTCTCCTAACAAATGTCGGTATGTACTAGGACTGGAAGATTTATGATTTCTTGCTGCATTTAAGATATCATAATATAAATTTTCCAATTTAGGTAAAATTAAAGAATATAATGTCCAGGAATTTTCAGCTTTGGCTAAGAGAATTAGATAATTTTTGCTATGTAATAGTTTTTGTATTCCTAAAAATGGTCTTAATCCGATTAGACAGACTGGCTCAGAGACATTAGGACATGTTACTCTTAAATTTTCTAAATTATTTGATGTTCTTGCAATATGATGAGATAAACGTAATGTGTAAGATTCAAGACCAGCTTCAGTCAATGCATGCAAAGCAGTATGTTCCAATGCTACTTGATTAACAGGTGCAGTAAATGGATAAGTAGTTAAACAAGTTACATCTGTAGGATTTGAACTAGTAGCAGAAAAGTGATAAAGATATCCTTCTTGCAAAGTGCTTAAAAAGCAACTAACACCTTGCAAATATGTATATTTATCTGATCTAAGAATTGATTTTTTCAAATAAGAATTATTACACTCCTTTCTCATGTATAATGGTTTTAGTAAAGAACAATTGAATACTTCAGAACTTCCATCAAGTTTATTATTAGCTGCTATTATTTTAAGAGATAACAAATTTTTTATTGTATAATTTTCTGACCATCCTAAATCAGGAGAATTTGTTTTAATTATAATTCTTATATCTGATGGATTTAATATAAAAGGACTTAAAGTATGTCCAGGTCCTGCTCTTTCTAAACTTATAGATGGCAAATTAATAGTCAAGGGTTGTGAATTTCCATCAATAATTTCTTGATCAATTAATCTTTGTAATTCATCTTTTTCATTATACATCAAGTGATCCAAATTTATAATATTATCATTATTATTAGATTTTATTTTTCTGAAATCTCCTGTGTCTAATTTGTTCCATATACTTATTTTAGAATTTTTGTATCTCTTACTTTTAATTTTTGTGCTTATTCCAGTAGAATCATTATTTTCTGATAAAATTGAATAAGGATCTTGATTAGAACTCTTACATTTTGAATTTGCTCCTTGCAATATTATGTTATCATCTTGATTATTCATATTATTGCTATTTTCTGCAAGAGAGGAATCTGTGGATATAGATGTTTTATCAATGGATGAGGAATTTGTGGAAGTTAAAGAACTCAATTGATCAATATCCTCATACATTGAATTAGTCAATCGAAAAACACATAAATTTGTCTTATCCATAATTAATATGAAATCTTCAATAATTTCCATATGTGTAGGAGAAAATGAAAATCCCAAAGACCATGGTCTTGCCTCAAAATCTATAAACTTCATCTTTGATACTTGCTGTGTTTCAATTTTGAATTCATGCAGAATAGCACTATTTCCTGAAGCTACTAAAAGATTACCAGTACTTTGACAGCAAGCAATTAATGTAGGCTGTATACTTAAAGGTAATTCTATCATTTCTAAACTATTCAATGGTCGATTCAAACTTGGTGTAACACGTCCTGCTATTCTTGCACGCATAGGTTGACTTTGATCTTTTACCATAGCCCAATTAACATAAATTCTAACAAAATTATTAATTGCTTTCCCTGTATGATTATTAATACTTGCATCTCTAGATAATTTTGATTCTAATGTTACAACATAATCTTCTTTGGTACAATGTATCATTTGATTAATCATATCAACTGTTGGAAAAACAGTATGTAGTTTAATATCAGACATCATCAAATCCCAAACTTCAATGCAATGAGTTGATAATGCTAAGAGAAGCATTTCACGTCCAGATGCATTTGCTATACAGCTTGCAGTTGGTTCCTCAATTTGAGTGATATTTTGCCCCAAAAAATTATGTACTGTGATTACACGAACCATATTGATTTTTGTATTAAGAATTCTTTAAACATATCAAATTTATGTTTTTAAAAGAAAATTATGGATATTTAGCTAAAAGTATCTTTTACACTCATTTATACAAATAAATTGAACATAAATCTTAATAATTTATTTATTAATTTTAATTTATTAATAATTGATATTATTTTAAATTTAAATTTGATATAAGTATTATATTTTTTTACATTATTACATTGTGAAATTAAATAATATTTAGAAGTTTATATTATTATAATGTATTTTTTGAAGATTAGTTTGCATTTTTAAATTATCAATATAAAAATTATTTGTAAAATATAAAACGATAAATTCGTTATTTTTTTTAGTATTTTTTAGTATTTTTTAATGTAACGAGATAAAATTAAGCAAATAAGAGAATATAAATCAAATATTATTTTTTTGTTATTTAATATTTACTTAGATTACACAAATATGAATATTAATGCATTCAATGATGCATGTTTTGACATTTTTTTATAAATTCATTTTTTATAAATTTAACATTTTTATTATATAGCGAATAATATTGAAAATGATTAATTATGTTGAAATATAAGAAAATCACTTTAATTAGTTATTTATAAAGTTAACGAACACTATCGTATTTTACACATGATTTTACACAATCTAAAAACACTATAAATATTACAAAATAGAAGAATGCAAATACAGTTCGTTCGTTTGACAGATCTTTTAATACGCGCATGTACATTAATGGTTAGAACATACCTAGTCGTGCTACTTACGCGCCCTACTAATTTTTCTCTATTAATACAATACATAATATTTCAAATAATATTTAAAATAATTATGAAATAAAAAATTTCAAAAGACAAAAAAATACTTCAAGAAATAATTAATGAAATATAAAAATAAATAATATAATTAGACTATATAACACATATTAATAATCTATTAATAATTGTTTATATCACCTATAATTCTATAACAAATTAGATATTAAAATTATATATAATTCATTTTATAATCTTTATTATGTCAAAAATTATACATGCAATTATATTGATCTTAATTATATTGTACAAAAGTTTCAAAATGTTAATTCTCTTATTTCATAATCTTATATTAATATGCTACAAAAATGTTATTGTCATAAGATATAAAATATTGTAAAAATATATATTAAATGAACATATAATTCAATTAATTTCAATTATGTATTATTTGTAATAAAATTATGACAATTTCAGGAAATATTTTGATCCTAAATTGATTTCATTGGCACAACACATATAATAGTAAAATGTGAAATACATCCTACAAAATTTTATTTTATTATTATAATTATAATTATTTTGTTGAGATAACCTTCTCAATATGACTTTTTAAAGTTTCTAGTTGTTTCAAAGTTTCTGAATCTAATGCAGGAATATGTGACATACGTAATCCATCATTAGGTAATAAGGACATAACATTCCCATCACGCAAGGGTACATTAATGTTAGCAATATCTTCTTGAATAATTGCAGAAACTAATAAAGGACTACCTTGCATACTAAGAACCATTTCTCCTTGTCTTGGACGTCTTAATACATTTAATGGTGTATTAGGTTTTATTTTTGGAGTTACAAGATCAAATTCTTTATTTCCTGGTTTCAAAGTAGCAGGAGTTTTAAATTTATCAATTTTCATAGATTTGATATATTTATCTTTTGTTGTTTTTTTTATAGTTTCTTGATTTATTTCACTAAGTTTCATTTTACTATTTCTTGAAGTACTACGTGTTCTTCTACTAATAGCAGATTCAACTTTAGTAGCTCTTGATGTACGTGTTGTTGTTATTCCCTCAGTTACATATCCATCATCGGACGCGCTAGTAATTCTTTTTCCAGTTTTTTTTCCTTTTACTGTCATCGGAGGTACTCGTAGCGAACGATCATCAACGGATGATGAAATTTCATTACAATTTTCTTTTTCATTTTCATTATCGTAATTAAGTATTTCACTAAGTGTCATTTGCCGTATCTCAGCCGGAAGTCGAGATAAAGTAACGTCAACGAAAGTTTCAATACTTTTTATTGCCATTTTTGATTCTGCTTCCATTTTTGAAATTCGCAAATGTGCTTGTCGCTCAAAATCTTTAATTAATAAATCACTTTCTTCTAAAAATTCTTCTTGTTGTTTTGGTTTCTGAACATGTTTTGTACGCGGCATTTTTAGTAGCCGTAGAAATCTAAAAATATAATTAAATTTCTTGTTTGCTTTTTATTACGTCTCTTTATTGTCGTTTAAATAAAATTTGTGGATGTAATTATCACAAATTTTTTATTTAGTTGACTTACATTGGAATGTTTTCAATTTCGTTTACCGCCGTTAATAGTTTATAGTTCGATCAATGATAATAAAGAAATATAGAAAGTAAAATAATGGAAAAATATGTGTACTTTATAAAAAGAGCAATCTAGTGTCATTATTCTGCATTAAATTTAAGTGTTCAAAAATATATTTAAATTAATGTAATCAATTTGATTTGAATTATGTGACATTACAAAATTTTAGATTACACGTTACAATTTTTTATATTATCTTTTTTATTTCATTCTTACTTGAACTATAATATAAAGTATGAAATATATTTTACTAAAATTATATTATTCTATATTGAAATATATTCATAAAATGATATAATTAAAATTATTTTTATTATATATATAACAATAATTATTGGATAAGTGACTATCTATATTATTCTGTCTATATTCTGTCCATATTTAAAAAAATTATGGAAATAGGAATTTTAGATGAAAAATAAAAATTTTAATTAATATTTAATTGACAATTAATTTTAAGTAAACTTTTTATATGTATTCTCAATATTAACATTGAAGTAATTTCTTCAAGATTTGACAAATCTTTATCTTTCAAATATTAAAATGGAGAGTCTTACTCGTTTCGAAAAACCATATTCTGATTATAAACGAACTGAACGACAAGAAATGTTAATAGCAGCCCCATTGGATTTATCATTTAAAAGAGCAACCACAATGCATGGTATGTTACGTTATATAAAATTTCTATAATTAAAAAAATATTGTTAAAATTAGACATTATTTTTTAAATTTAAAGATAACATTAATAAAAATATTTATTTTATTACAAGAGAATTGGCAAATAAACGTCCACAATCAGTACGAACGGGTAAAATCCCATTGCGAACATCTGCAGATCGTTTTGTAACATGTTCTTTATGGTTAAGCAATAATTTATTAACTTCAATGGACGGATTTGAAAGTCTTGCACATAAAGTTCTCGATGATCCAGAGCATCTTAGTTGGATTGATCTTTCTTTTAATAAGATAAAAGAAATTGGAGATGATATTGTAAAATTTCCGAATATAAAAATATTTTATTTGCATGGAAACAATATTTCGAATATTAATGATATTGTTAAATTGCAAAAGTTACAAACTCTTAGATCTTTAACATTACACGGAAATCCCATTGAAAATCTTCCATATTATAGAGGATATATTGTTCATACTTTACCACAATTAACAGCATTAGACTTTTCAGCAGTATTATCTACTGAGAGAAAAAAGGCAGCACCTGCTGGGTTTTATAAAGTAATATATGGCAATACATGAATATAAAATTTTATTTTCAAGTTTTGTATTAAATACACGCTTTCTTTTAAGTATCATTACTTGTAATATTTTTTTAAGAATGTACCATTTATCTCGAGGTACTTTGACTCAACATTCTTAGAAATAATTTATTTCAAATCTACTGTTATATCATTGTTAAATTAACTCAAGATATGTACCATACAGTAGAAATTATTTGTTCTATTTAAATGTATATTAATTAACAGAGATAAAAAAAGGCCCCATATTATATTACAAATTGAATGTGACAGCCCATGTGTTCGCAGTAATTTCTTTTTTTTTGCGATATCTATATGTATAATGATTTTTTGTACATTAAATAATTCAATGTCGTCTGTGTTTACTGCGATGTTTACTTGATTTTTCTACATCTCTATCTCGAGATCGACTACGTGATCTATAACGACTACGAGATGATTTGTGACTGCCAGATCGCCTTCGTTGCGCCTTTTTCGGTTTTCGAGATCGTCCATGACTATGGCTGCGAGATCTGCTTCTACTATGTTTTTTTCTCTTGGAATGCTTTGTTCCTTCACCTCTAGATGGTGAAGTACTTGGAGATTTTGAACGCCTATAGTAAAAAATATAAAAATATGAAAATGATTTTAGATATAAATTATATTTTATTATTTCTTTTTTTCTCTTATAATATACCTTGGTGACTTTGTTCTTTCGGGTGCAGCATGAGTACCGCTACGACTAATGAATCCACCCCAAGCATTATGATGTTTGGGCAGTGGTGGGCTAGGTGTGTGGCTATCGACATCTCCACTTCTTGCTTTGGTTCTTGCTTCCTGATATTGTCGACGAAGTTCCTCTACACGTTTTTCTAATTGTTCTGGTTTAACACGAGGTCGAAAATAAAGTCGTAATATACGACGACAAACATCTCTAATTGCAGATTCATTAACTTTAAAAAGAGAAAACCAAGCAGGTGAAGTAGGTAAAGGTAATTGAAGTTGTCTTGCTCCCAAATATACACATGCACAAGCAACAGTTTCTGGTTGATATCTTAAGAATACATCAGATCTTAAAGAATCATTCATATAATTCCAACATTGTTGCATCAAAGCATGATTTTTTTCATAGCCCAATACTTGCAAATACATAACAATTATTTTATGAGGATGTTTTACATGAACACAAAAACCTAATTCTTTTAGGACTCTCCTTTCAGACTTAATTACTTGATTTTTTAGGGCTACATAATTTTGATCAAGTATTACTGGTTGTATTGGCCTAAAAAAAATTTGATAATGTTATATATGTATATAATATATATATATATATATATATATATATATATATATATATTTATATATAATGTAATTGTATAATATTAAAAATAAAATATTGTATTTACTTTTGGCTAGAAACTTGTTTAATGTGATTAAACACATTAATAACATCTCTAATACGTCTAGGTGCTTCTTCAATTTTACTAGCTAAACAAATACAGCCCATTGCAGTTGTTTCCATATTATGTCTAACTAACGATTTACTATAATAAAATCGTTGAAATATAACTTGTCCTGTGGCCATTGCAACCTAACAAAATAATAATGGAGGTAAAATTAATTCAGAGGTTATAGAGGTTATAACGTTTACAAACATTTTGTTTACTTGTGAAAAAAATTACAAACCTGTGGTAATTTCAATAAAATACCAGCTGTCTGAATTAGTTCACATCCTAATATCCTTAGGTCAGTTTCGGTTTCTGCATCCAATCCATCTAAATGCGACGGCGTCGAGTTGAGTTTCTCTTCAGGTAAAAGACAATTTTGAAGTGTTAATACGATTTTTCCATAAGGTTTCGTATTGCCTGTGGTTGTATTTTTTGCCGGAGCCGTAGAATTTTCTTTTGTATTACTCATTATAAGTTTCACTGTTTAAACACAGTAAAAACTTTTTGTTCAATCACTTGTGAAAAAAAGAGGTTAATTCATTTCCTCGAATGAACCATACCTTTTCGAAGTATAACTTTAAACTTTAGTACTTATATATATAAAGAAGTATAATTCGCATAGAACTCGTTTCTTCCGTATTTGGCGCTACTGTCTATTTTTGATAATCAATTGTTTTATTCGATTTTTATCATTATTTCAGTAAAATAAAAGAGAGTAAATATTTATATTAAAAAAATTTCCTTCAAATTATTTTCAATATAATAAATTTGTAAAAAAAATTTTATATATATATTTAAACATTAAAAAATAATTGTTCGTTTGTATTATTTTTGAGCATTTCCGGTAACTAATTAATAGTTTGTGGAACACAAACTGGGCGCGAATCATAATTGCTTCGAAAAATTTGAAACATCAAGTGTTAAAAGTGCAGTGTTAAAATATAGTGGTAAAAGATAAAAAAGAATATTGAAATAAAATTAAAATATCATAATTTTTTCATATTACCTTTCAAGAATATTATTGATTGATAAATTTAGCAGAACAACAGGTAAATATATAATATAATAATCATTTAAATTGTTAAAAATTTAATTATATAAATAGATTTTTAAATATTGTTCATATTTTTTTACAGAATATTTAATTTATCAACATAATTCGGTATTTAGAAGCAACAACATAGCAAACTGGTGAGTTTCTTTATATTTTTTAATATTATTCTAAAAATTTTATTTCTTTAATCGATAAATTATGCTATTATAAGATATTCCAATATTTCAAATTGTAAAATTTTTTAATCTTCGACATAGGATAATAGGAAAAAACTATAACGATATTTTATTTAATTATATAATGATATATCTTTTTGTTATTACATGTAATTTTTTGTCGTTTAAAAATCAACATGCATACAATTGCATTTTAAAACTTTAATAGTGTCAAATTCACACGAATTTTCAATTGATTAAAATTGAATTTTTTCGAACTTACAAAATAATAGGATTTTGCACGCAATTTTGTAAGGATGACATATTAGTGCAATTATAAATATATACACACATATATCAAGAAATATATATAATATAATACAATCGCATAACATAACAATTATTTATACAACGTATACAAAATAGTAACTTATAATGAAACGTAACGCAAAGTAAATAAAGAAATAACAATAGGATAGATATCATTTTTATGTTATACACATAATTATATTTTTTGTTTCTTCGAGTTCTTTTTTTAATTTCGGTCCCTATTTTTCTTATTACATACAAATTTTACAACTGTAAGTGAATGGAAAAACAGATTTCATATCGAGTACCTGATCTTCGTTGTACTAATATAACCTTATCCGCGTTTAATTCGTTATGCAGATTGAATTATTAAATTTAAAAACGCATTTTAATGCGAGGTATTTTGATAAATATTCTGCTTCGTAAAATTAGTATGGACCGAAGTAGGAACAATTTTTATGATTAAAAATAAAATTATTATACAAATCATATTAATCGTATTTTACAAAATTTTTGTTTATTAATCATTAAAAATCGTATTATATTAATGTATTCATTCGTACAGAAAAGATTTATATCTCGATAAAAATCTTGTTGTATCCATAAAGCAACTATACATGAAAGTTCTTGAAGTCGAGTGGTCTTAAAAAGTTTGAAAAAATAAAATTTCCAGCATTCACGCTGTATTATTCCCTGTATTGTGCGATGCATATATATTGCATTTTTCTAAAAGATTTTAAAGCATATTATTGCGTTAATGATTGTTGGTAACATAGTAATTTGTCAAATCGATAATCTGTAACTGATGCTTTGTACTAATTTTTATCAAATTAGTTCGACAAATTGCCACATTATCAACAATTGTTGCCACAAAATTTCCATTTGTCTCGTCTTGTCTCGAATTAGATAATGTAAATTCTACAATTTGCTGGTATGAGTTAATGCAATGGAACTTGACCAACAAATCGGTCAATCGGAAGAGGACAAAGTTTTGCTACCGACCGTTTTATGATTGTCATGGCAGTGCAAATTGCAGTAGAAAGCACTGCACATTTTATGTTTATATTTGGACATAAAAAACTATCCGATAGTCTGAATTTTAGACAGACATAGTGTGATGTGCATTGATCTCAATGCAAAAAGTTATTTAATTTAAAAAGTGCCAGTTTGATATTGCTAAAAAGCAATATTCATTATTTTATATTTCTAAGTTATGTCATTAAAAAGACTAATGCACTTCGTTATCTAGCAAATTTCAAGCACATAAAGATGTTCCTTTAAAATCTCACATAAACACTTCAAACACTTTTAGTTATAAGTTTAAATATCGATCGTTTAAAAAAGAAAAAGTTCGCATTGCATATCGATCAACACGTGTCAATTATAGCAATAAACAATAAATTTTTATGCCTGTTCAATGTAACATGTCGATAATATATCGACTTGTAGTCAAAATGAGATGTTTGAGATGTGTTCATTTTCAAATAGTGGAATTTGTCTATGTTTAAGATCACTTATTAAATAAAACTTGAAATACATTTCATTGTCTGTATGCAATTGCATATTTTTGGATATGAAGGAAAACACAATATTTTTATCTTTTTAATTTTATAACTTAACCTGATTTTCTGATATTTAATTTCGCGCTCGATCAAATCTTTTAGTTTTAAAACAAAATAAATGTATATAGTTTTACAAAAGATTAAAATTCATCATTTTTCTTCAAATTGATTTCCACATAAAAGAATCACATAGAGCTCGTATTGTCTTGTCATTTAAATTTGCAACATAACATAGCAAAATTGTAATCACAACAATGATGAAAGTGAGCATTTCACACTCCTGATGGCCGATTGATGAAATTTGATTTGTGAGACCAGAATGTATTTAATGAACTTGGTTGACGTCAGCGTGATGGTACACCGACATCGGCGGATCGAATTCGAAGAAGATCGGCACGAAGCATCAGCGGCATGCGTATAGCTGACGATTCAGCAGGTCGCCACATTACAGGTGATCGTTCTCGTGACAATGGTGTTGGAATTGGACAATCATTCATACGATGTGGTGCTGGAGTCAAAGAACCTGGAGGTGCACGATAATATTTATGACCACCAAGTGTTACAATTTGTCCCTGGTCTGAAATGTTTGGTATGTCTTTAATTGTTGACTTTGCTTTAAGTTTTGTCACTGGTTGTGGTATTCTTAATGGATGTATGTCCATCTTCTTTCCTCCACTCAGATCTAGAATATCTCTTGATTCTTGATCCCTTTTCCGTTTAGTAGGAAGTGCTTGTCGTTGCTGATCACGCTCTGGTTGCTTAGTTTGTCTTGGTTTCAACGGTGCAGGCATCCTTATTTGTCCTGCTTTTAATGCCTTTAGTACTCGTGGATCGACAGATCTATCATTTAAAGTAATGCTTGGACTTACTTTTCCCAGAGTATTCTTTCGATTGTCTTTGGAATCATTTGGTTCAATAGATCCACCACTATTTCCAGGTGATTTTGGTGCTGTTAGAGTTATACTGAGACTTGCAGGAATGTTTAATCCGCAACCATCTAATATATTTCTTGTATCGTTCGAAAGTATTGGACTTGAGGAAGGTTTTGAACTTGGTGTCGCGAGTGTTCGACTAGGTCCAGCTTCTGCAATTATATTTCCTGGTCTTTTTGTTGAAATAACATGTTCCGTTGTTAATTTTCGAGGTGATTTTGTATTATTTTGCATAATAGGAGACGGATGTATATGAGTTTGCTTTTTTGAGATATGAGTTTGAATTTGTTGTTGTTTCTTTCTTCTGATATCAAAGATTGGTAAACCTGGTGGACATTTTCTTTTCACTGCTCCCGCGGGAACTATAGGTGGATCATTAGAAAAAGTATATACATCCACTTTTGCGGGGTTATTATTAATGCTGATGTTCATACCCGGATTTGTACTCTTTGAGTAACCAAACGTGCAGGTATCTATATCATTGCATTGTTTATTCGTGTTTATTCGCGCATTGTTACTAATTCCGCTTACTGGTTTACTCACATTTGAAATATTTCCACTTGCATTTACACTGATATTTTCATTATTACTTTTATTCTTTGAATTATTTATATTATTTGAAGTTTCTGTTGCGTTATCATCTTCTTTTTTCGGAGTGACATTATCTTTGTTTTGGGTATCATTAATCTCCTCTTTTATATTTAATTCATTAGAGGAAGATTCTAATTTTATTTCTGATCCCGTCTCTCTAGCTGTCAGTTGAAAACTTTGAAGGAATTGTTTTTTCTCTTGTTGCTCTCCTGGTTTTTTCTGTATACTTTTTAAAGTATTGCTATTAGTATTGTTGGTAGTACTAATAGTAGTTTTCTCAGGAGTCAATCGTTCCATAAAAGTTACTCTTCTTCTTTGTTCTTCTTGTTTCTCTATTTGACGTTTCTCTCTGTTCCTCTGTAACTGTTGAATAAGTAAAGCCTCAGAACTATCTTTGTCTACTTGGCCACAATGTAGTAGTACATTACTGATAACTTTTGGCTTGTTTGGACTTGTATTGTTTGGTGAACATTGTTTTAAAGTAATCTTTACTCCATTCGAATTCTGTCCGTTGCCTATACTTACAACACTAAATTCTGGATTCGAAGATTTTGTCTCAATATTTGTAATGCTTTGCTCTTTCGAATTCCAACTTCCTGGCGGACTTCTCAAAACTTCATATCTTCCATCTGAGTTCTTGAGTATTTTTATAGGTGTTTTAATTTGTTTATTTTCACTATTCGATGTGGATGAAACATTATTTGTATTAGTAGTTGTCGTTGCCGATGAAACAACTGTGTTGGTAGCTGTCGTTGTTGACGTAATATTCGACGTCGATGCTATAGAAACTGTCGTTGATGTCGTGGTTGTCGTGGATGTTACTACACTACTTATAATTTGATCTTCTTTAATAGTTATTTTATGATTATCAATAGTCTCATTCGTAGATATTTGTTCACTTGGAGAACGCGATTTTTCATTCGAAATCTCATTTTGATTGTCCAACGTGGTTTTTTCATCTGTATCCTTTATAGATTTTGTTTCTGACTTGGATTCTATATCGTTCTCAAGATTTTCCGAATTAATGTTGTTCTGTATAGCAGTAGTAGTGTCTGCTGGGGGAAAACTGGCGCCCAAACCTGGCGTAGAAGGCCTGTCGTGAGGAGGTGCCTCTAATCTTTGCTCTTCTAACGCAACTCGGTAAAAAAATCGCATTGGTGCATTCTAAAAATAAAATTTTTAAACATTAAACGATAAAAGAAACACGTTTAATACATTTTTAGAAAGAAGAATAGACAATTCTTTACCCTTTTCCATGCATAAATATAAGCGACGTCCATGAGAGTCCAGTGTTCCGGAAGCGGAGCACGTCGATGACAAATTTCGATCGTGTACCTTGTCATATCGACGTTGTATTTCGAAGCTAAGAATTTTTTTAAATGCGCAATAGTTACCAATGCTGGACATTGAAGATATCGTCTACTCGTTGTATTTGTGCTATGATTGTTAGCATTATTACTATAACCATTATTACTACCATTGTTACTGTTATTATTTTGATTGTTAGATGCGTTAGAATTATTCGTATCATCGTTGGTGCTAAGTAAAATGCTCATAGGATCGGCTCCGGGCGGTAAATATTCCAAGCTTAAGCTAACAGCATCTTCTGGAGCGAAAATTAATCTTCCGCTAACATCTTCTCCACGTTGTTCTGGAGTCGCTAAATCCGCTGTATATAAAATTTTCGCGTTGAAATAATTGTTATGAAAAATACGATCAAATTAAAAGATAAGATAACAATTTCTTGAATATAGTTTTACCATGCTCCGGATGTTTTTTGTAAAACTCTCTTCTCTTTCTCATCTCTTTGTGATATAATCCTGGAACCAGTTTGTACACGATATCTTGCAACGCCTTATCAGCTCTGAAAATAAATTTTTTTTATAATAATTTCCCATTTCGAAGAACTTAAAAATTTCTAAATTTCTTATGGAAAACTTACTTGATATTCGGTTTAGCTTTGTTGAGAACATGTTTGCAAGAAGGACAATGAGCTTCTGTGTTGAGATGCTTGAGAATACAACTTCTGCAAACTGAACGGCAAAAAGGCAACGTATCATTATCCGTTCCGTGGAATATTATAATTCAAATTCGATTTAATTTACTTACACGAATGCAAACATTCGACGACAGTGGTTGCATCTATAAGATATCCTCTGCACAAAGGACAAATAAGATAGGGATTTACCTCTCGGAGGTAAGTCCTTTTACCTATTCCCGACATTTTTCTTACTCTTAATTGTCGGTGATAATGTCTGTAACGATAAACACGATTCCATGTAATATCTCCAATGGAAAGCTGTAACGTCAAAAAAAAAAAAAAATCAATCTTAGCATCGACGAAAATTTTAACGTTAAAGGATTAAGAGAGAGATGAGTAAAAATAAAAGTCGTCATGTACGAAGCGTAAAGAAATACAGGTATAGCGTTTTTCATTATAAAAATGCATCTCGCGTATCCTTCCTCCGTGCTTTGATCGGCAAAACAAACAGATTAGAATTCTAAATGCGTTTGATTATTTATCATATGTGGTACTTTTATGAAAAGCAGCTGTCTCATCCGTGCGCGACGATAACGAGATATACGCGACGATAATTCGCAAGTTTTGCAGATAAATCGCACGACATAGGAAACGGTTAGGCCGAGTCATGGTGTTTAGCCCACTTTCCCGAAGGTTTCTCAGGTAGCTAGAATCCCGTTGCCTCGTTCTCGGGTCCCCCTCCATCCGATTTCAACCACCCGTAGGTATACGGGTGCGTTTTATCCTCTCGTACTCTCCCTGCCTGAAATTGTCCTTTCCGTTTTTCCACTCGCCTAGCACGATGAAATCGTGGATGCCAGCCCTTAGTCTGCGAACGAGACGCGTATGCATCCATGTACCCGCCAAATATCTGCCCATATTGATCGAATATGATCGCGGAATTTTGCACAGAGCCAACGATAAGTCGGTAAATGGTGCCGTTATCGCTGCCAAGAATTAACTCTACGTCGTTTTTTCGAGATCGTTCTACGAATTGTTTCGATTGATCTGAGAGCACGTGTACGAACGAGATATCGAGTACGGTACATCGAAATATGGAGGAGTGAAAATATGGATGGAAAATTATTATTCGATTTTTAACATCGTTCGCTACGAATCTACGTACGTTAACGTTGTTTCGCGCTATCAACGCGAAACTAAAGGAGATTCTTGCTCGATTTTCTGTTGCGAGGTTTCTCCCGCTTTATCTCGCTCGTTGCTGGATCTTCGAGACTCTGCTCGTAAGTTCTCATTCGATCGTTTACGTCCGTTTGCTTGGACACTTTCCTCCGAGTGCAGCACATGTCGCGAATGTAGGGACGCGTCAAAGTAAAGGCCTGTACACAACTAAGAGTAGATAAGAATAATCTTCGGAAACGAGAAGATATTGAGAAGATATTCTTCGAAACTCGAACGAGATGCGTTTGTCAGGGGAACGAGGATCTAGGTGTGCATCGAGTTCAATTATCGCGATGGAAATTAACTAGAATTATTTACATATCGAATTGGCTAACTTTAGGTACACACCACACGTTCTGCAATTCTAGTACTTCGTCTATTTATATCGAGCTGGTCGTAAGAAGAAGCAAAATTCTCAAACGAAATTGTGACAAGCGATAGAAAGAGGGATCACTTCGAATCAATCGTGAAATTAATCCTCGAAATCGTGCAAAATTCTTTCGAATTCTCGTAATAATTGAAATAGTTATATTAACATTAGATTATTTGTCGTCGAGTGTTGTTTCAAAGAGATTTGTTTTAAAAGATCAAGTAATTTTCGTTACTTTTCTTCGTATAAATTTTATCAATTGCGTCAGCAAGTTAGAAAGAATATATAACGAGAAAGCTTTAGTCAAGAGAATGTTCTTTCAATGGAGTTTACACGAACATGCCCTCATTTTTGAACGTCTCATTTTCTTTCGCGAAACTTTAGTCGTCTTATCGCGCGTTACAGATTAGACCCCCAGCTGCTTTCTGATCCCTCGACCATCGCTTCTATACGCTTGTACCCCGAGAAAAGAGAGTAGGGAGACGTCGACCCTACTGGACGGAAGACCATGATTCGAAGTAACCTAGCGACGGTCTACAGAAATCGCAAAAGAAAGGCATTCAATCGTCCAGCTTGTCTTACGACCGTTGTCCAGGAAAAAAAAAACATTCTTTCCTCTTCAAATGCTCGAGGTTCGCGAACATTCGTTTTCTCTTCGTAAAATTTGTTTCCAGGCGCGGTAGAATCGAGAATGATTAGGTAATCGCATTTTTTTCAACGATTTGTCAGCACAGTTTATTCGATATAGTTGTTAAGCGACGATAAGAAATTTCTAATTAATAAGCTGAAATCGCCGAATAAAGCGCCGACGATAGGCCTTCGAACTTGAGATCTCGTCCATCGAAAGGAATTTCCCGCCTATTGTTTGTTCCGTTGCTTTCGTATTCCGTGTTTCACAGCGATCTGGTTGTTGAGGCGGCCAGCTGATTAATCAGTAGAGACACGTTTCCTTGCATATCGTAGACAACGGAGGGGTTTGCACGATCGCGAGCGCGAACATTCCGCGACGAAAGCGGCAAAACGGGTTTTTTTTCAGTGGAAAGCTTTCGACGTGCTACCTTCGATTTCGGACACAATAGCTGCTAGATTTCGCGTTCCAAAAGGCGAATTATCCTCGCAGAAAAACCGAACGACCGATACTCGTGCTCTCTGTGAGAAACCGGCCGTGTTCCCAGTCGATGTTTATTCCATCGTCGCGCGTATCGCGAACGCATACCGAGCGATTTCGTCGAGGACGAAAGAGGAGGCAGCGCGAATATGAGAAAACGCATAAATACACGAGTGCCGCGTACGAGAATAAGACGATGCGCGCAAGTTGGAGAAAGAGGGAACACGAGCAAGAGGATAGACCGAGGAGAGGGGCAAACGGGTAGTAAGGAGAGAAAGAGGGAGGGAGAGTGAGAGCGGGACAGAAAAGTAGAAGGGAGGGAGAAAAAGATGGAGGAAACCGCTCTCTCCGTCTTATTCTCCCTTTTTCTTTCTTCTCCCTTGCTCTTTCTTGCCCTCTTCCCCTCCCTGTCTCTCGCTGTTGTTTCTCAGCATTCAACCGGCGAGTAGGTTTACATGTACACAAGTGTATTCGCTGGAAAGCGCTATATTGGGTGATAGAGTGTGCGTGCGTGTACTTACGTGCGAGCATGCGAACCGTACGTGCGGCTACACGCATACGAGAGTGGCTAACGCTATCCTCTATGGTAGTAGAGCATACTGGCCGCGTACGTACACAAAGCGATGCCGTATCGTTCGTGCTCCAATGATATTGTAGAGGAAATGCGAGGTCGCTACAGTATTCGGGTTCGGGTTCAAACTTGAAGTCCTCCCTCTTGCGAAATCGAGACGAGGGCTGTCCAGACAACAGTGACGTCGCGTGCTCGATGTATACGCGATTTCGTGACGTACAACCAGCTTCCCTGGCATTCGAGCAAACCCGACGGGATTTACTTTCACCTTACCGCCGACTGTGCACTAAGCTCTGTAATTACGCTACGGCCTGGCCAGACTCGTTAAAAAGGAAATGTAATACAAGCTCAAAAATCACAACAACGAGAATTATCGTGACAACGATGATTCGACGACGACGGCGACGACGACGAGTACACGGTTAGACAGGAATACGATGAGTCCGTACAATGGCGCCACGGAATACTGTGCGGCGTTTTATGGAACTAAACCACGGAAATGAACGACATCGGCCATAAAACGATCGTAGCAACACACGAAATACCGAACAGTACGGCGACTCACGCCAAACTAAACTGAAACCCCGAGTGGGATATGCCCTTTCCCCTCTTTCCCCTCCCTGTGGCAGTCCCTGCATCCCTTTGCCGCGCGCCCCTTTTGCGCTCCATGTTCACCCCCTCCATAGTCTTTCTCTCCTGTCCTCCAGGCTTTACACACTCCTCGCTACGCCAGTCGTTTCGTTTTACTCCTCTCTTCGCTTCTCTTCTCTTCCCTTCCCTTCTCTTCTCTTCCCTTCTCTTCTCTTCTCTTCTCTTCTCTCTCTTCTCTCCCTTCGCGTTCTCTCTCTTTGTCCCTCTCCCTAATTCCGACTCTTTCTTGCCCCTTCGAGCACCGTATCTTTACTCGACTGTTCGCTCGACTAGCCTGCCTAGTCTGCCTGGCTGCCAGCTTGGCTTACCCGAGTTGTCTGCCTTGCCTGCTTGCCTGCCTGCCTGCCTGCCTGCCTGCCTGCCTCGCTGCCTGTACGAGTCGTTTTTCTCTCCATTCCTCTATGCGCGCTTCTGGCCACCCCTCCTCTCTCTGCCGAGTGGTACGTACCGACACTAGTGTACTACACGGAACACACGAACGAGCGACTACTCCCCCTTCACCCCATCGAGGATCACGCCGCGTTACCAGCCGGGTTACGAGCTCCCCTCTATTCGTGCGCCGATACCTCACCCTTTTCGAGCTACCCCTCTCTTCGTGCATTACGTTTCGTCCTCTCTTTCTTTCTCTGCCCCTCTCGTTATTCTCTTTCGCCTCTCTGCGAACGTAGAAACGACCCCCTAGCTCTGATCCTTCGCCTTCTTCTTCCTTCATCGTTCTCCTACCTCCAATTACATCATCGCTAGCAACGGAAATCGGTATTTCGGATTGCAACTAGGTGAATTTCCGCCTATGTTTGAATAAATGCGTTTACGTTCGAAAAACCAATGTTGACTTATCGCGAAACGAGCAACGTATGGTCCTTTGATCGACGGTAAAATCAGGTAGAATTACCAGGAAATCGATATATTTTCATTACGAATCTTAATTTCACATGTATCTATATCGCAAATATTACAGTTTAGTTTTTTTTCAATTTCAAATATTCAACATTCCTCTTCTTTTAGACTCTACTTCTTGAATTTTATTACGTAACGTAGTTTGACAATTCTGTAAGAAATGTTTATCGTTTTTCTTGATGCTTTTCTCTGTATAAAAATTCAATACGTATATTACATAAGCTCATCAAGGAAACAAGATATTCGATATAGTATTTGTCACAATTCCCCTCCAAAAAGGAATGATCGTAAATGGCAAGTGAATAAAAAATTTTTATTCGTCCCGGTATCATTCGTATCTCAAATAAGAAGTTGGCGTTTTATGAAAGATAGATCTCAGCTTAATTCATCGAAAGAACAAGAATGCCATTTAACGTTGGAAAGTATAATTATCTGCAATTAATCTTCGATAGATCAATACCGAGGAACAATAGATCTATAAATCGTAAAAAAATCGGCTTACAGTTTGCAGCGACGTAGCAAATGGCAAAAATACAAGCGTGTACGTAGCCAACATTATCATTAATCCAACTTAAAAAAATTTCATGGTGTACTAACATTTACCTATATAACTTGCGTATCAATTTCATTTTGTATTTGTAGGAATCTGAAATAATCGCACTCCGATAATATTTCCTGTTCCCTAAACTCCGCCATTTTGGTCCCTACCGAAAACAAGCGGCGACATGACGGAACGGTGTATCTAATCTAGACTCTACTAACGTTGCGCAACATTTAATCATACCTACATCCGTTTTACTTCTTATCAACTGCAAATGTCGGCTGACCTCTGTTACTGAATATCCATTTAGATGCAACTTTTTAGTTCCAGGCGAAACTCCATTACTTTTATTTTCCATTCATCGAACGTGAGTAACGTGAAAACGTACAAGGTTATAGATATACGAGAGGTATAGCTCCCGATTTTAGTTGGAAAGATTGGAAGTTAGAGATAACGGTATTCAGCTCGATCCGACGAGCTCGTTCTTTTCTTATTTTCTGCCCCGAACGGATCGACATTTTCGTCAATTGCACATCGAAATTGCATCGAAAGTCGAGTATGGAGAACGGGTGCAAGGACAAAAATCATTGAGGATATCACGAAGATGCATTGCATTCGCATCTGCGTACCTAAGTGTCCGAATGCGAGTCTTCGTGTGCAAGTACAGCGTACAGATCTCCGTGACGTGCACCCGCTCGCTATTTGCACGTACGGCGCGCTTGCGCTGTCGAATAATCTTTCAATCCGCCAACGCTTTCCTCTGACCGGAGACACGTAAAGCTCCCGATTCTCAGGATTATTATTAGAAATCTAGTGGAATCGGTATTCGAAATATCGATATTTCCAGATCGACGCAGTTCTGTCGCCGATGAAGATGTCGGGACGGGAAGAGAGATGCCGTTTGAATATCGAACGAATCGTCAAGGCTCGCGTTACGATAAACAACGCGGTTGAATATTTAATAAAGAACACGAGTTAACAATTAATCTCATGGAACGGAGTACGAAAGGGTCGAGAATTCGGGCGGTTAATCCGAATGGGAACCAAAATGGCGGTAAATACATTGCATTACAGCCAGTGTCGATAAGCCTGTTTCATGGGTTACGAGCAGGAGAACCAATCGTTTCGAAAGTTTGAAACGTATGCACGATATTACAATAGTGTCAGCAGACGTCTTTGTTTCGCGTTGAATATACCGTGACAATTAATTTCTCCGGTGTATAACGAATGTATTCGCGTTCTTCGCACGATGCAGTCGCATCAGGTCGCTAAAAATCCTCTCCTTACGGATGAAAAAAATCTGACTGAATAGGTATCGTCCACCGGTGTCTAAATTCGTAAGGAGAGACGGGGAGATTCGGGAAATTAGCAAGGATGGATCGAATTTTAGCGAAACACGAAAAACCGATGACGAATCTCGATCGAGAAATATTAATTACGGGCGTTTTTAATTACACCAGTCAGCTATAAGGCGACTAACAGCATACTCCCACCACGGTAATCGACCTTCCAATCCTGACACTCCCTGGGTGTACTTTAAGAACCGTTCCCCCTTCTACCGGTTCCCGAACAGTTGGAGGATGCCGACAAAAATATTCGCATGGTGCGTGTACGTTCCCTTCCCCTCGAGCCCTCGAGCCCTGCAGATCTCCCCTCTAGCATACATCGGTTGAAAACACCGACCGTAGGCTTCCTCCCGAAGCTTTCTCTGGAAGGATCCCTTGGAGGGCTATCCCCACCAGGAGGGCTTGGACGGATGGTCGGTCGTTTAGCTGTGGAACGCGGCTGGAATCACGAGCGAATGAGACGCCGCTAGATGGGCTCCGCAGCTATCTCTTCCTTTAGTCCTTTCTCCGTTTCCTCGGCCCGTTCTTTGTCCACCGTTCCGCGAATCGTTCCCTTCTCGGTGTGTAGAACCTGTAGGTGATACGTGGGCGGCCCGATCCGAACGTTCGGTCGGAGGATATATTGGTATACGTGCAGGATCTCCAGTGAGCCTGCGCCGCGTTATCGGTCGATATACGCTTTTGGGAAACCTTCCACGTGTTTTGTGGAGCCGCGTGAGGCCGATTCTCCGCTGCTTGCCTCCTGCTACTCCACCTATTTGCGTGTAGCGATCGAAGACGAGTCATTAACTGCTCGCGCCACTCCCTCGTAAAACATTTCCAATTAATTTATCGAATTCAGATTCCCCCTCCCTTTCACGAAACCATCTATCTGTCTATTTGAATATGTATCGTTTATTATTTCGTATCGTAGCGATAAAAAGAATCGCTAAAGAGGTATAGCAATGGCGATTTTCGAAGAGGACGATCATCGGGGAATGATCGATGATTCCCGATGATACCGATCCTAGAAATGGTATAGCGATAATTGTGACGGAGCTCGAAACGAATTGATGATCGGTAGCGTTAATACATGTGGATATAAGTTGGTGGTAGGTGGCAGCCAGAACGGCGGCATCCTACGATCGCCTACGTGCAATCCTGTCGCAGACGGCCACGCCGTTTCGATAAACGGCCTACAAAGCCTTCGGAGGGGACGGGCCGATGCTTACATTCCCTGGAGCCCCTCCTGACATCGGCTGTACGTGGGTACATTATTCATTCTCCACTACATTCGGCAGCAGGAGGGTGCGGACGAGTGTGTGCGTATCCCTCGTAGCCGATGACACGACATGCACTTGCGTCCCCTTTTATATGTGTAAGTTCATGTAGGCACGCGTACCTTTTCTCTCTTTTTCAATACCCTCCTCCTTCTCTATCCTTTCCACCCTTCCCTTTCCACTCTCGCTCTCCCTCCCTCTCCATCCTTCTCTACCTGCCATCCCTCTTTCTCCTTATCCACGTACGATTTATCGTCTCTCTCTCTCTCTCCATCCTCTCCTCTTTTTTCTCTCTCTCTTTCCTTCCTCCTTTCCTCCTTCCTCTTTTTTTTTCTTTCCTTCGCTTTATCTATCTTCCCCTTCTTTTCCCTTTCTCCCTCTTTCTCTTACCCGCCTCCGTCCGTCCACCCTTCGCCAGATATTTCCGTCTCTGCCTCTTTTCACCCAACGCGTCGTCTCGCTTCCTCGTGCCCGCTGTGTGAACGTGTGTACGTGCGTAAACAGAAGCCAGTAAAAGGATAGCACGGTGGGATGGAGGACGACAAGGGCAGGCCGCGTCGGAACGGGAGATTGTGGAGGGATCGAAGAGGTGGCGGCATTAGTGCGTACCGGCCGGGGCAACGGAGGGGTGCGAGAAGAAAAGAGGGAGACCGAAATCGGAAGAGTATCAGGGGGGAAAGGGAGAGAAACGGATTATTAGAGAGAGAAGGGGAATGGTTACCGCGGTGGTCGATTGTACACGATGCGTTGGGGCAGAGAGGGAGCGTGGCCGCGTGCGGAGGCGCCGATCCTCCTCGGGAGCGAGCCTTTCGCCTCGTGTATAAACGTCTCGCTTTAGGTAAGCTTACCCCTCTTCACTTCCGACGCTCGCAACGCACTTCCCTGGGGGAGGTTGTAGCCAATCAGCGGCCGAGTTTCCGTGGCCCGCGGCCGCAGGCTGACTCCACATCTCCTGTACCTAATGTAGGTTGTCGAAGGTAGGCATCCTTCGTACCCTCCTCGCCTTTTTTACCTTCGCCGCCCCCTCCTCCTAGCTCGGGTCGAAGAGGGCGAGGGGGCCGAAGGTAACGAAGGTCATTTGCGGAAGTCTATACCTGATTCTTTTCTCCTTTTATACATTTTTATGGTATCTTTTTGAGACCATTGGGCAGGCAGAGTTGCAACTTGTAACTTGAAAAATATGGTTAATCTTTTTAAATTTATACTTCCGCCATTATGTGAGTAAGCCTTGAGCGACTTGTTTTGACTGTATGCCATTCTCGAGCCATTTTTCTTTTTGATTGTTCAAGTTTTCAAGACATCGTGTTCCGTTATTTATTTATATTTTTGGTAAAATTCCCCAGAATTGTTATTGCGCGCCTCGTAAATTTTAAAAATTTTGCTTCAATAGTTTGTTTCGATTCCATTCGAATTTAAAAATGGCGCAGATGTGTGGTGAAGGCATCGGATTATCGCGAAAATTCTTATTGGTTTCGTACTGTTTCCTATATTGTTTACAATTTTTAATTTACGCAATTATATATGTATCGTTTGAACAAAAACACGATGAAATTTTTTTAAAGTTGTGTAAATTGCGGTAATTTAATAAGGTAATCGTATAAAGGAGGTAGAGGAGAATGAAGTGGACACGTTTGTGATTATACACATCACGATTTATTGACGAGCAATGATCGTACACTGTAATATGATTCTTAAAAAACAATTTTAACAAAACATAGGGATAATCACGCTAACTAATTAGCGATAACAAACATTGCCGATTAATCGTCGACAAGATGTAACGCGGCGCGTTTTTAAACGCAGAGAACCTTGCGATAATGACATGGATAATTAGATACTCGAACGATCAATGGTACTAGATATACAGTAATATAATATGCATTCATAACCTGAATTATTTTGCAACTTAATCTACGATAATTTTCCATTTCTTTTTTTTTTTTTATTTTTCTTGTCTTAATTTCGATAAAACGAATACAGTGCTTTATCTCTTGGCTCATTCGATATAATTCGATCTTGGTCAAATCGTACGCACTGAGTAATAATAAAATTGGCAATTTTAGGACCATTCTAATGATAAGTAACAATTGAAACAATCTGATAAAATTGTTTAAATCAAAGATTAAACAATTGGGGATAAAAATAACTTTAAATATTTTAATAATTATATTCTGAATGATTATAGACATTTTTAGTTCGATTACAACTCACAACTTGTTTATTATGGAAATACTGTACTGCGTTATATTATATTTAATATTGAGGTATGGGCATAATATTGATAGTAATTGATAGTAATTAATTGCATACTATTCCATAGAATTATCATGAAAATGCTTTCGAAGCATCAGGCTTATCGTTAAAAATCGTAATCTTAAACCGTGAAAAACGAAAATTTTACGTAGTTACACGTTTTTACGAACAACAAGGCTTCGGGATGATAAAAAATAATTCGTATCTTTTCTTTATTGTAATCACAATTTCCCTTTTTCCTTTTTCTTTTTAACTTAAATTCATTTCCCCTTAAATTTTCGATCGCACGGATCTCGTCCAAAAATCGCAATCGCGACAATTTAAATTTCTCTTCGTTCTTCTTTTTTTTTATTTCTCGCAATTTATGCTTACGATACGTCACATTTTGGGCACAATGGTTCAAGAAATTGTCCTCGAGATATTCAAAGTTGGGAAAAATTTGACGACCCTTTGTCACAGTATACAGGTATATTGCCTTCACTAAACAGGTATACATCGTGCGTTCAAGTCTTTTCGAATTCTAACTTTGGATACGGTACGTACTGGTCGTGTTGTTAATAAGGAAGTACATGAATGTTGCTTCAAACAATGGGTTAATATTTCAACTTACGTACAGTTACATGGCAACTATCTATTCTTGGAACAATTTTGATATTAAAATCTTTACAGTCTTCGTGGCTACTTTATCGTTTCGTAAGTCATCGTAAGTTCGAGCGAATTTTATTATGTTTTCAATGTAACTATTCTGTGTAATTGGCGGATCGATAGATAAATAACGATTGATCGTAATAGTAGAAACGTAACGCGATGCCGTTTTAAAAAAGGTCGTAGAAAAATAACGTGTAAAAAATCTGGGTCCCTTTTAGTTCATTATAAATTCTAACGAGCAATGATTTCTAATGTTTTAAGTTACCTCGTTTTTTTTTCCCTCTAAACTGGCAGTTTTTTTTTTTTTTTTTTTTTTTGATTTTTAGCTTATTCAAAATCGTGCGGTTCCCTTTTCTCAAACATTTATCGACGATGGGTAACCATGTAACTAGTTGACGCAAATTTCGTGATTAATTCAAATCTCTGAATTATATTTCGTCGCGAATTTATGCGTTATTATCCATTTTTTTTTTCTCTATTCGCATTTTATTGGCACCTTTCCTCCATTTTTTTCAAAATTTATATCTCGACTAGAAACGTTTTGAACGTTGTTATTTTTACATACCCACCTTAACTCATTCGATAATTGGATATCGTAAAATTTTTTTTTTTACGCAACGTGTACGCTCGATCGATGCGTGCATTAATATCGAATTATTTTGATCGTTCGAGTAGGATCTGGATTTTTGTTTCCCAGTAAACGTTTTATTTAAAATTTCCTTTCAAATCAAGTTCATCTTTATTGCTGTCCTAATACGGGGGGGAGGGGGGCAATTCTATTCGACTGTACAAATTTCGAATACACCATTAAAAATCGTATATCACGCACAACGAGCTTCCAACGCACTCGATTAATTTTTTTCTTTCTCAATATTTTTTTTAAAGCGTTTCATCGACGATAATATATATTAATATATATATATATATATATATATATATATATATATATATATATTATCACACGATAATATATCATTCTTAAATCAATAACAGCGATATGAGTTTACGCTTTTATAAAATAAAAACTTCCTTACATATGATACGCATTCTCTTTAGAGAAATGCACACGTATATTTAAATTCCCGATTCAACGGTACATCTCGATATCTCGAAGAGGAATCGAGCGTACATTAAAACATTTTTCTTTTTTTTTCTTTTGCAAAACTTCTCTTCGTTAGCTTCGTTAGCGCGTCCAATTTCTCAGAAGATCGCCGCATACTTTTTAGCCGCGTGCTAAAGTAATCCACCCCTTTACTCAATTGGACTTGTATATCGCAATAAATCGCTTGTAATATATTATATTATAGTATAGACGATAATTAAATTGCACTAATACATTGCACACGTTCTCTGGCGTTCTTTGGCATCTCTATGAAGTACATATTTCTCTAAGATTCTAAAAAAGGAGCGATGACATGTGGGGGTAGGGAAGGGAGGGAGGGAGGGAGAGGAGGGAAGGAGGGAGGAGGGAGGAGGGACAAGAAAGCTTATCCGTCATCCATCCATCGTTCCATTCTAATCATTCATCCTGTATTCTCATCGCTACAACCCTTAACCATACGTTATATACTATACGTTTAATATATCTCTGTCAGCGGTTGGTATCATTGCCGAATAATAGAGCGACGAATCGCCGACACTTTTCGTAAATTAATCTGTCAGCTTTTTTTGGGCAGAAGGTAGGGTATAATTTGTATTTTTTTTTTCTTTTTTTTTAATGGTTGATCATAGACACACATACATGCATTACGAACATACGTAGCTTAAATATATCTAGATAACAACGGTATGGAATACCGCCATTGAATTCTTATTATAATAAGAGGCAAAAAGACACACGGTTAAGACTAACTCGTTACCAATTTGCTAATTGGTAATATGCTCCCTCTTTCTTTTTTTTTTTTGTTGTTTCAATGTAAAAAATCTCGCATCGAACGATCTTTTTTTTTTTTTGAAAATTTTCTCATCTTGATCCTCGAAAGTAAAAATCATCTATTCAACTTTATCAACTTCTCATCGTTCTTTCTTTGAAGTTTTTAATCGTTCAAGTTTTTCCATGCGTCTTTATGCCCGTACGAAAATTCATCATTGTTTTAAGAAACATTATAGGAAGCGGGTATAGGTAAAATATATATGGTAACATACAGCCTTTGGATTGGTCACGTAGGAATCTTGTTTCCATAGGAGCATTTTTAAGTAATAACAATAACAATAATAATAATAACAATAATAATAATAATAATAATAATATTAATATTAATAATAATATTAATATTAATAATAATAGTAATAATAATAATAATAATATTAATAATAATATTAATAATAATAATAATAATAATAATAATAATATAGGAAGTAATTTAAAGAAAATTTCAGGACAGAGGAAAATCGAAATAGTGTTTCAGTCGGTCAAAAATAATTCATTTTACGGTGGTTGTTGCGAGGCGGAGTTGAAATAACTGACTCTTTGATTTCTGTATTGCGATGCTACCACAGCTTGGGGATTAGGGATGTGGCGGATGCTCAGATTCGGTTTGATTTTCATCCCAAAACCGGAGATTCTTTGATGAGGTTGCGGTATTCGTAGGGCCACCTTGCTTGCGAGATTAGCCGAGCTGAGCATCAAAGAATCGACCGAGTTCTCGTCGGCGATGCAACCGCTTAACAGGGAAACAGCCGCATCAGAAAGTGTCATCAAATTGGAATCTTGGCCTCGTCGTTGATCCAGATGATCCTTCGCCTTCCCACGTAACAAGCTTGCCGGGGTGATGGGCGGACGTGGCGGTCTTGGATTCAACGAGGATATGGAGCAGGTCGAGGAAGATGACGACGACGACGACGATGACGACGACGACGACGACGACGACGACGACGACGACGACGAGGAGGAGGAGGAGGACGAAGGAGAGGAGGACGAAGACGAGGAAGGGGACAGAGAGAAATTGGCGGCCGATAAATTGGCGGAAAGATCGAGCACGTTATTGTGCACGGTCCCGCCACTGCTTAGATCCAACGGGATCTCGTATTTCGAATTATTCGGTTCTAAAATGGCGCTCGACGCGGCGAAACCGGAAGGTTTTGCGACCCTCAGCGGCGCCAATGGGGGCGGGCCTTTCTTTTTCGGTGGGGTGTTGACCGGCAAGGGTGCAGGGTGTTCCTCCTTTGTCTTCGACATCGTTTTCAACGTGTCGCGCATCTGTTTCTCGGCCAACAAACTTCTCACCCGATTTGCTTTGCTCTCCCGCAATTGTTTCTCCAGTTTCTCTCTATCCAAACTATCGATCTTTTCCCCGTTCGTTTGAACGCGTTGCCTCGCTTTGTCGCGGAAATTGTCGCCAGCCTCGTTCACGGCTACCAGGCCCAATCGGCGGAGAATTTCCTCGTCTTTCTTCGGCCGTTCCGCCTCCATCTGTTCGGACGTTCTTTTCAACACTTCAGAAGGTTCAGCTTCTTCCTTCTTGGGCGGCGGTGGTTTGCAAGCCGGGGATCCACCGTTCCTTTGATCCACCCTTTCCCCCGCTGATGCCGACGCGTCTTCCCCTTGTTGGGTAGTTATATTTTGTGCGATTCGAACAACCTCGTCCGGTATACTGTCTATTATTTCTTCTATAGTCTCTTCCGCCTCTCCGATATTCTCCTTCGTGCTCGCACCTTCCTCTCGCGTCAACGACGTGCCCGACGAACGTTGCTGATTTATCGCCGTGCTTTTGATCTTCTCCCGTCTCACGGCCCTCATTTGCAACAATTTCTCCTTCGCTTGGCCACTTCCGCTGCTCGACGTGATCCTGGGCGGGCACGGGGTCAATCGAACCTTCAGCTTCAACAAATCCTCCCTCGGCGTGGTGGTTATCTCGGCGATCACACGTTTGTTTCGCCGTTTCCTGTGCTTACGATGCTCCAGCTTCGCCAATTCTTTCGACTTGGAACTTTCAGCCGCGTGACTGGCTTGTATCGATACAAGATTAGGTGTTCTCATGACAGGAGTCACTTTGCATCGGGGCTTCTTCGCTTTCGGCTCCTTGTCGCGCTCCAAATTGCTCTTCAACGATGATTGACACGGTTCCGTGTTATTTTCTAAAATTTTATGGCCGCCCTCGTCCTCTTGACCGCACTCTTGGACAGGCTTGGGGCTGGGAGGTGGTGTCGGTGGCCGTTGAATATTTTCCATTGTCGCGGTATCCTTGGTTGTCTCGTCGTTGAAGGAGTTCTCACTTGAAACGGAGACAATATCCTCCTTACGTAACACGCGATAAAACAGCTTCATAGGCGCTTCCTGTAACGGCAAAAGTTATCGCTTTCCCTATTGTATCTATCCAACGTCATGAGTTTATGTTCTAGGTACGACCGATGTAACAGGAAATGATAAAAAGGCTATCGCGAAATAAATGATCGGTCGTTGTTATAAGTTGAAATAAATCGATACAAAAAAGGAAAGCAAATATCGTAGAAATGGAAAGGATAATAACGTAAAGATGACGAGAGAGAAAGAGAGATAGAGAGAAGAGAAAAAAGAAACTCACTCTCTTCCAACCAAATATGCAGGCGAGATCGAGCAGAGTCCAAGATTGATCCAACACCATCGTGCCATTCGTGCCATTCCGCCGATTTTCGTTGCTCTTCTCGCACAGCATCTCGATCTTATTGAGATTCGTCCCGTGAGAATTCGCTTCCTCCCATCCCCTCTTCAGCATAAGCAATCGAACCAAGTGTCGAACAGTGACTCCTGCCGGACACTTAAGGTATCGTGTATTTCTAACCTGAATCGTGTCTTCCTGTTTCGTTTGATCGGCGTTCGCCCGGTATCGTGACCCGGCACGGTTTTCCGCCTCGTGGACGGCCGCCTCTCCTTCCGGTTCGTCGAGCTCGCATAAACTCAGGCTGACGAAATCGTCCAAGGTTAAGTTTAGGGCGCCCAAGGGCAAGGCCAAAGGTGGGCATTGTGGATTGACCAGCCGGAAATGACGCCTTCGTTCAAGCTCCGACCGGAAGAGGCCGGGTACCATAAGATATACAAGTCGTTGCAGCTTTACGTCCGGCAAGAGTGGAGGAGACGTTGCGACATTGCACACGGGACACGCTCTGGCACCGCTGCTCAACCGTCTCACTATACAACCTCTGCAAACTGAATATCGGTTCGATATGTACTACTTAATTGTACACAGAAATACTTTGCAAAATTTTTTCGAAGTACTCGCGTTAATATTTTTATTATTAAATTTGTTGCCATCTGAAAATTCTCGTCCCCGGTGTTATGTTAAAAAACGCACGGAACGAGGCGGGTTAGTCACCCTTCTCGAATTTAGCACCCTGCCAGAAGGGCAGACGAACGGATGGACTATTTCACGCACGCGAAGTAGATACAGCCGTTCGAGGTACGGCACGCGCTTTATTATATTCGCGTCGTTGTAACGCGAGCGTGTATTACATTATGCAGATAACTTTGATTTGTTTGAACTTTTTTTTTTTTTCCATTGCAAATCAATGATAATGAATCGACGATGAATTGCGTCGAAAATTCGTTCGATTGACCTGTACAACGAGACGAGAATCTTTATCGAAAGGAATACTAACAAGAATGCAGACATTCCACGAGAGTCGTTGCATCTATGAGGTAGCCTCTGCACAGAGGACATACGATATGTTCGTTCAAGTCTTTAACCAGCGGCTTCTCCCTCTCCTTTGCCTCCATGTCGCTACTCGGTTCTGAAACAGCTGTGCCATCCGATTGTTAATCCACGAGACCAAAGAGCAACGATTAAATATATATATATATATATATATTTTTCTAATTAACTAACGCAACATGTTTTCGTTCGTGCATCCGGTGTGCCCGTAAAGAGAAACTTTCTAACCTAACTTTTCCAAGTAAAATCTCTTCTTAAAATTTATACGCGTCGTTATGATTTATCCAGAATGACAGTCTGAGGACGAGTCAGAGAGATCGGCGATCTTTGGCTTATCTAAAATTAAATCGCGTATCGTACGCATTAATACCGGGAACAGCGATATCGATGTGCATTCTAATAATGGTTGGAGGATTCCGAAATGCAGGTAGTCGCGCGCACGGAGGGGGAATGGGAGGGAACACACGCACGTAATCACATTAGGATACATTGGAAGCAGCGGCGATTTCCATTTACGCGAGACTCGTACATGCCGTCGATATATTTAGAATAATGAAATATCTCGTGAAATCTAAGAGGGGAGAAACGAGTTACGCCGTGTGCCTTTAAGGTCTATCTCTTAAAGGGGATGCTTTCTCTTCTCCTCTCTTCTCTCTCTCTCTATTTCTCTCTCTTTTTTTCTACTTATCTCTTGACCAATATTCGATGATATTTTCGATCATATAAATGTCTCTGTTGACGAGCATAATACGAATATTTAAAATAACAAATCTGATTTCGCGCGCCACTGTATAGCAAGTTGCTTTTCGCGTTAAACGACGATGGAAAAAACCGCTTCCTGCGGTAATTATTCGAAACAGGGAGGTCCTCACCATCTTGATAGTTTTTGGAAATGTTGCAGAAATTAATATTTTGAATAATAAATCACTTGTTCAGGCTCAATTCCTTTGGTATTTGTAAAAAAAGATTGTTGCTATTTTATAGAATTTCTCTCGTAGATATCATTGATTCTTTGTCAATAAATACATTAAGAGATAGATATAAAGAATTATGTTAATATTCATTGCAATTTCGATAGCTCAAGATTGCTTTGTATTTCTTTTCATTTCAAATCTACCACGAGCAAGTATTATTTATACTAGTTCATCCGTCACAGTTGTCGCCATGTGTTTAACAGAATACGTAGTAGCCTATACGCGCTACGAAAAAGAAAAAGCAAAGAGTTGTTTAAAATATTGATTTTTGCAACATATCGAAAAATCGTCAAAATCGGTTCCCTCCTATTCCGTTAATAATTTCTTGCTTCCCTTCTTCCTTCTTTTGGACCAACGTTATCCTGGCGAGGATCTGGATTAAGGAAAATTTTCTTGATCGAGGAATAGGGATAGAATCGCGCACTTTACGCGTGCGACGAGCAACGAGAAGATCTCGCGTGAAAGGTACTTGACAGTGAAACCAACCAGTCACGCGACCACGTCGGCCTGGAAAAACTAGGTTTTTAGAGCTCGCGCGCACAGATCTCCCGCGCGATAATAACAGAGGCCAAGTGTCACTGCGCATGGCTAACGAACTCGAAGAAAGGAGGAAAGGCTCGACCACCTGCGTTGTCAACGACATGACTCAACTGCTCGCGTTTCAGAAACTTCGTTCTTGCCAGTGATCCGTCCAAAAGCCGCGGATACACAACGAGTACACAAACGAGTCATCGAGAATGGCAGAAGCAATGAGGAATTGGAGGAAAAGAGGAGACGGAACGTGCGAGAGGGGAAAACGAGAGAGAGAGAGAGAGAGAGAGAGAGAGAGAGAGAGAGAGAGAGAGAGAGAGAGAGAAAGAGAGAGAGAGGACGAGTAGAAGGGCTTTGGCGTTCGAACTTGAGAAAGGTCTGGCGCCAAGTCCCGTGAGACCACCTAATTCGTTCACCGCGTATGTCGCGGCTTTTTTAACGTCGATGTGATTCTCGTGTGAGAGAATCGTGATCCAAATTTTTGGACGCGTAAACCATCGCTACGATTCTGATCACGTATCACGACGTACGACGGCGAGGACGTGCGATCTTGCCGTAGCGGAAGAAACGAATCGAATCGCGAGGCGGTAAAGGGAAAAGCGAAGGAAGGAAAGAAAAAAAAAAAAAGAGAAACGAAAAAAGAACGACAATCGCGAGGGTAAGCCATCGTCGATAGGAGCGTTGCCACGGTAACATCGGTGGTTCGAGCGTTTTTGCGCTTGAAACGTCGACGTACCGGTCCGAGAGAACCACGGTAGCTATTCCAGGCAACAGGATCTCGCGGGTAGCATCGCGGCGGGCAGCGCTCCTATCTTCGGCAGAGGATCGCGAGTTGTACACCGAGTGTAGTACCGTCTTGTCGGTCGATTCACGCGACTACCACACGTTTCAGGGCGGTATAGAGAGGCTTACGTGTAGGTGCTTACCAGCGTAGCGAGAGAGATGGTCGCCGTGGCCAGCGAGCTGCCGTCCCGGCTGGCAGCGGAACGTAACAGCGGACGTGGCAACGACGGTGTTCTTGGTTGCCGTATCGCTTCTCGTGAGGCAGCGGGCGAAGAGAGGTGGCAACGCCGCTCCGTCCGTCGGCGTGCGGCGCCCCGAGGCTCTCTCTCGCGATAGCGCGCTCGTTGTCGTCGCTCACGCCGTCGCACTCCTCACCATGGTCGTCACGAACCCGTGACCGCGAGCAATCCTGATAACTTGCACGCTGCGAGCTACGTACCATCACGTCCCTGCTGCTTGCGAGCACAGCGCCGCGCACATGTCCGACGATTTCGACCCGATTTTCTCTCTTTCCTTTCCCTTCCTTCCTTCCTTCCTTCCTCACGATACTTGCCTCTCTCTCGCTCTTCCGCACACACACACATACACACGCACACTCTCTCTCTCCTCTCTTTCCCCTTCCTCCTTTACTAAGTTTTTCTCCTTTCCTTCTGGCCGTTCTTCTTACGTTCTCGTCCTTCTCGCTCTAATCGAGAGGAGTAACCCGATCTCGTCTTTACTATCCTCGTGCACCGCGATTTTCCTCACCGTTGTCGTCGTCGTCGTGATTGTCCCGTCGTCGACGACGTGGTTGTCGATCGACCGGTGGGTCGACAGGCGCGCGCGCGCGCTCTCGCCTCTATCGCTCCTTCCTTCTCTTGCTCTCGCACTCCCCCCTCGAAGTCTCTCGCTCGATCTTCCCCTCCGCGCTACCCCCTCCCCGTAGAGGACTCACGGGGTCTCGTCTCGCGACTCGACGTAACGTAACCGCTCTCTCTGGCCACGACTCGATTCGGTGCACTCGGCCGACTCTCGAATGAGTGCGACGATGCACGATGATATCGAGGATCTGGTGGTGGTGGTGGTGGTGGTGACGGCGGCGGCGGCGATGATGGAGGTGGAGGTGGCGGCGGCGGTGGCGGTGGCGGTGGAGGCCAACAAGAGAGCAAGTGTGTGCAGCGGTGGCGCCGAACTGCGGCGGTAGTCGCTGCCACTTTTCGATACGGTGCGATTAGAACGACGCTGCACGGAAACGATGGGAAGACACGGGCTCTGTTCGTATCGACCCCGCCTAAACCCCGCCTCGTTACGACGGAGCCGCACGAGCGACGCCGAGCGTCGGCGAGCGTCGACGAACCAGCCGGTTTCCTGTTCCGACCTCGTCCTCTTCCGTCATTACCGACCTTTCCTCTTCTTGCCCAATCCTCTCTCCTCTCTCTACTTATTATTATACTACTTTCTCACCTTTCGTATTCCTCGATCGTTAAATTTATCATCGATCGAACCATTGAAATGGATCGATCGTTTCGTTCCTTATCGATCGACCGTGTATGCTGGTAAAAAAAAGAACCAATCGATTCGAAGTCGGATCGACCGTGGATCGTTTCACCTTTATTCACCGACGCGAGAAAGCAACGGTTCTTTTTCCAGTACTTTCCTTTCTTTCATGTATCTAACTAATGTTTACGAAAACAAACCTCTTTCTTCAATCTGTTTTGAAACGAGATGATTGGTTCAAAGTTAGGTTAAAGTATATTCAAATATTATTTATATTTTTAAATTCTAAAGAAAGATCGTTAAATTATGCATAGTTAATCAGTACGTGGAATTCGTTGAACCGAATACGATCCCTTTCCACGTTGCTCTAATTATTAGATGCGTTGAATGCAGTCACGGCGCATCGAGCATAAAATACTGGTTTCGAACTATTATACATTGCAATCTGTCTCGTATTATGATAATAATTGATATATCGACGAATACACACGATAAATACGCGAGCGTATAACATTGGCACCGAGTGTTAATAAATATGAGACATCGAAGTTGCTTATTAAACGTGTTCGATTAACGATTCATCGAGACCTCTGGTTTCGTAACTTCGGTCTGTATGTCAAAGAAACGAGGCACTTATGGTTGGCAAACAAGGCAAACGTGGCTGCACGATCGTAAAGGCGTTATTCTAGTTACGACGATAGTTACGCATACAAGCACACCGTCTACCGATAACGCGCTACGAAAGCCACCGAACCGTATTCGAGAAATATCTTGCGCACCAACAGTGTCGTCCGTTAGCACATCACACGTAAATAATCCGTGTCACACATTTTTTGCGTATTTTCAATTGTTTACGTTAGTTATTTAACGTGTCTTTTCACACGAATTCTTAAATTCGTGTTATATTCTTTTCAATACCGATAGATCCTGTCGTCAATTATTATTCTTTGTAAAACGCTGTAAAAAAGTTTTACAATTTTTTTTTTACAATTTTATTCATTTTACAGTGTGACATATAATTATAAATGCGTTGTAGCGCCATATAACAGATCATTAATCGTTTAAAAATGGCTTCGTTTCTTTGGAATAAGGCCTAAAAAAACTTTCATTCGAAGATTCGGCCTCATGACAAAAATCAAGCGTCAAAAAAACATGATTGTGCATATATAGCAGCATGGATTTCAGAGAGGGAAAAAGAGAGAGAGAAGTACGTGAAGTCGACTGATCGATCGGCGGCGACGCGGTAGTCTGCTTCAGCGACATCGCCTTGAAAAGAGACAGTCGCTGAACGAACCCGGTTTTGCGTCCATCAAGGCAGTACAACTCTCTTGGTCGATCGACGCTGATGGGCGGACGAATGGGCATGGCTACAGTAGGTAAAATGGCGCTAAGCCCCGACCACTTTAACCTCCCATTCGACTATGCGCAGTTGCGACTCCGCCCACTATCTGCGCGCGCTGCCCGACCAATATACTTACATTTCCATCTCGAATTTCCATCTTCGACGTATGCTAAACATTTCAGATTTTCTATTCCTTTTTTATCTCATTATTTATGATATTTATATTATTCAATTCGTATCAAATGATTAACTTTGTATTAAATCGAATATGACAAATAGCATACTCGAGTATTTTAATAGCAACGCGTGAAAAAACATGTCCGTTATTTGAAGAGTATCTTTAACATTGAATAGTTATATTGATTTTCCTAATATATTTTGATAGAGTAATACAAAAAATATAAGTTTTACTGTAGATATAATACAATCGTTTAATATTTGATGATTTTACTTTATACACAGAATTATACACATCGATTTTTTATCCATACATTGCAATCTACTTTCGAATACGCAATATATTTTCGCAATATATTCCACATTCTTTAGTAACATTCTTATTTATAACCACGTAATTATAGGATTAACGTTTCTTCTTTTTATCGTGAAAATGTTTCGTATATACGTCGCATATCGATAAATATGAAGAAACGCTTTCAAATATATGTAAAAAATATAATTAGATTTCTTTTCATCTATAAGATATTTTTTTATGGATATAAAGAGGAACAAGGTGAGGACAAGATAGGCATAAATAAATACAATAGATAGATTATTACGTAAAATTAATTATTTATTGGGTATGGATAAATTCTTATATCAAAATTGAAATTACTTGGAAATAGTTTATAATGGATAATTCAGTAGAACGTCTTGTCTCGCTAATTCAAGTAACATAGGATCATCGAAGAATTTGTTGATAGATACGTCTTCGGAAAGTCCTTTCCGTCTTCTTGTCTTCAGCATAAATTCTCTAGCTAAATGCGTAGCTGGTTGCGGCTCGAGTGGTCGGATCGTGATACTTTTGTCCAACGGATCGCCAGGTACGATTTGCCAATGATGAAACACGGACAGGCAGAACGCTTGGCCCTGCGTGTGAGTTCGTAAATCGGTCTCGAATCCGAAACTATCGATTGCTGGAATGAACGCTTTGATGGTATATAAGGGACTTCCAGGAACGGGAGCGTCTTGGGTCACGTGACCTCTTCTCTTAGCTAGTACAGTGTAAACTGCCGATACGCAATCCGCAGGCGCTTGAACTTCGACGAATAAATATGGCTCCATCAACCTGGGCGTTGCCATGAGGAAAGCAGAGTACGCCACTCTTCTGGCGGTTGGGATTATTTGACCACCTGTAAAAAGAAAAAAAATTAATTTTGCTCGTAAAATAAAAGAAAGAAAGAAAAATAATAATAATAATATTTTAGATACCTCCTCGATGAAGAGGTTCTTGGGCAATTACGGCATCCAAAATTTTAAACTTCACGTTTCGAATTGGTTCCTCGCAGAGAGGGCCTTCTCGAGTTCCCCACTGAAAGCCTTGAATAATGGCATCACGAGCGCTGTTCAATAACGTTTTGTCCACTTCCGATGGCAAAGTATCATCGACCAAGATATTAGGACCCGTAGCGTCTGGGCCGAATGCCCATATGCTTCGCGCGGCTAATAAATCCCAGTCGTATTTCGTTTGAAAGAATTCTCCTAATCGTTTTCTGTGAAAGAATGGATAGACACGTTTCGCTTTGTTGCAATTGAATGGGATATATTTTCACACTTACTTGTTCCACGTGATTTTAACGTGCTCCGCCTCGATATCCTCCGCAAGGCCTCTCTCGAGCGGCTCGGCTATCATCGTCAATTTATTCCGTTTATTAGGCGTTTCAGCGAAACACTTGAGAGAACTCGTTTCTACCACCGTCTCGGCGAAAGCAACAACAGGATCTGCGACTTTTATATCGATCTCCGAATACATACGTCGCAAGTCGTGCATCGCGCAATCTAAATATAATTCACCAGTGCCCAAGACGACGTGTTCGCCGCTTTCTTCCACTCTGGTGCCCAACAGAGGATAACTTTTATTCACTTTTCTCAGACCGTCCAACATTTTTGGCAATTCGGACGGATTGACAGGCTCGACCGCAATTTTAATCACGCTCTGCGTATTGAATTTTAGCGGGCGGAAAATATGTAAATCGTCCGAATTTGTGAGATCGGTAATCGTGCTTGTTTTTACGATTGGCCTGTCTATACCCTCGATAAGGACCCAATTGCCTGCGGGAACTCTGTTTAATTCTATTGAATAGCGTGCCTCGCTAATCCATAATCTTCCCACGGTCAAAACTCGAGAATCTTCTTCGTCGGTACGCGAATACGCTTCGCCTAATACGCGAACGCGTTGTCCCGCCTCGAGTGTACCTGACATTACTCTCCCAAGGACAACGAACAACGTACAATCTTCGGTAGGATACATTTTTGTACTATGAATCATTAATCTTCCCTGTGAAAATAGTGATTTTCGTGTTAGATTCTATGTGGAAGAGACGTGATACAAATATTTCGCATATACTAACGTTAGGATCGCAATTAATCATATTCTGCGCGAGAGGTGAATCCATAGGGCCTGTATATACGTGTTGAACTTTAACCGGTGCGTGCGATTGAGGACTGGGAACGTGGGCTACGCACATATCGACCAATCCGCACATATCTCCTAAAAAGCGTGTGCACACCAACCTCAACAGAGGCCTAATATTCATTTTCATTTCTTCCGATGTTAATCTTATTCCTAATTCATCTAGTACTGTGAAATTAAATCAGAAATTACGTTACGGTACGGAAAACTCGATAACCTAACCTATAAAGATTTCACTAACCATCGGGTAAAGTTGTATCAACATCGCCGACAACTTGGGCGAAAATTTTGTACAATGGTTCAAGAATAAATTCGATAAAGCTACGTTGTGCGGTATTATGCGGTGGTTTTTTTGTAAATTTTCGCGTTTTCGAGTTAAAATATATATCTCCCCATAACCGTTTCGCAAATTCATTGGCATTAAGAGTGGGATGAGTTCTAGCATAAAGTGCTGCGAACGATTTCAAAGTGAAACAGACATTGTATTCTGAACTCGCGAAGCACACGTTTCCGATTGCAGGGGACACAAAAGACGGATTTTCAGAATCCGAATATAGCGCTATAAGTCCATTAATTTCTTCGATGATGTGTCTTAATTTATAATACGCGTCTAACGGAGGTAATTTTAATTCTAGGATAAGTCGATCTATCTTATTTATGCAAACTGTTAACGCGAGTTTTTCCTGAAGTGCGTGTTTTAATAAACGTTCTGTGTTTAACATAACCCCTTCAGCAGCATCGACGATTAATATCGCGCCATCGGATAAACGTATTGCTGCTGTTGCCTCGTCAGAAAAATTTACGTGACCAGGAGTATCGAATATATTTAAAAGATAAGATTTTGATTTCACATCTTGCAGCAATAAAGTTACAGGTGTTGCTTTCGTCGATACTCCTCGCTGTTGTTCCGTGAATAATGTATCTGTATATCTAAAAAAAAATATAAATATGTATATGTATTTTTTAACTGTAAATATTAATTGCAATTATTCATATACATTTATTGTAGGTTATACCTTAAAGGTTTTTCATCTGTAACACTGTGTAGATAGGGATGAGTCTGTCTCACTAGACAATCGACCAAAGTAGTTTTGCCATGATGTAGATGACCGAGCAACACAACATTACGTATGAGATGGGGTGCATCCATCATATCTGCTAAAAATTCTATACTATATGTTGTTTCCGGAAGTTGTTGTTGTTTTATTTGAAACTTTGGTTTTCTTGTTGGTGCTATTAATGGTTTATCCAATGGTTGTGCATCTTCTTCTTGTACCAATGTTTCTACCTATAATATATTAATAATATATTAAATATATATTAATATTAAAGTTAACAATAGAAATACAATTATTCGATTTACCTCTGGTCCATAAACTTCTAAAGCACTTGGATAATATCTTTTATCTTCGTGTAATACAACTGCCATAGAGTTTCCTTGATCCGATTGCTCTCTAGTTTCATCTTTGTCTTCTTCCATTTCTTCATCTGATCGTTCTCTATCTTCTGCTTCATCTCCAGCATTTCCATATTCATTTTCATCTTCACTATCAGAAGCCAAATCAGGACCAATATAATTTCCAAATTCATCATATAAATCAGCATCCATAGTAATATCTTTTTAGTTTATGACTATAAAAAATATATAAAAACTAACTTTAGTTAATTTCTATTATTTATATTTTCTATAGTATTTATATTTTGTCTTATTTTTTATCAAAAAGATGAAGATTATTTATGGTTGTTTACGTCCAATTAAGGTTATGAACATAACCTTCAAATTAATAAGTAATCGAAATATAAAAATTTAAAAAGCCATCAAATCAAGCTAAAAATCATCAATGTGAAATGTATTGAATTTAATTTAATGCTTAGAAACGATATATATTATCATTTATACTTACAAAAATCAATATTATTTAATTAGTAATACAAAAACGTTTAATGAATGTTGAAATTATTGTCATGAAATAAAATACATGTGGATTTATATAAAAAATTTTAATTATTAATTTAACGATATAGATATAGAAGTTTATTAATTACTTTACATAAATTACACGTGTATTATTTATATTTTATATATATATTTTTTATATATTATATATATATATATATACATATACATTTAAGCTATAGAATGAAGTAGAATGCAAGAAAATATAATAGTTTGCCAATATAGTGAAATTATTTGTATATAATATGTATATATTTAATATATGAACATATAGTAGATAATATAATAGATAATATAATAGATAAGTATCTTTATTAAATTATATTATTAAATGACTTTTTAAAATAATTGGAAATAAGAATATTTTTTATTTAAAATTACATTTCTATTTATATATTATGCTAGTTTAAAAATTGTTGGCATCCCTGAAATGCATATAATAATTACAAGATATGCCGCTAGAGTACCTATGCGCGCATGGTCGTAAAAGTATACAAGACCTATTGTATACGACACTACGTTGAAAGCTTACACAAACATACTTTTCACATAGATACGAATGTTGCGCACAGTGGCCCAGACTGACAGCTGGAAGAACGTGAAACAGGAGTGGCAGATCATGTAAGGCGAGTATCATTTATTTTATATAATAATATTATTTCGAGACAATCCAACTATTGTTGTATAGCCTGCCAATCCCTAGTTAGATGTTGGGAACTTCTCGTCTAATTTTGTCTTATTAAATATAATTGACACACCCGTTACATTTCGTTGTTGTAAAATAGCTTTTTAGTTTTCGTATTTCGTGTAAACAGAACTATCACGTTCTGAATCTATCGAGTATTATATGAATAATACCATGATAATTTCACCCAGATCTAATCTAAGTTAACCCTTTCAGGGGCACTCAGTCATCATAGACTGAAACTTGATAATTCACGAGCAGACGCGCTACTAAGAATACATTAGAAGAGTTGACAGGATAGGCAGAAGAAAGCAGAGCAGTGGGGGAGGGGGTGGGAGAACAAGAGGCGGTATGACACGACCTCCCAATAATGACAACCTTATGACCTTCAAATTGGTCGTGGTTGGAGATGGAGGTGTTGGAAAAAGTGCACTCACTATACAATTCTTTCAAAAATTATTTGTTACTGACTATGATCCTACCATTGAGGATAGTTATATTCAACATACAGAGGTAGATAAACAATGGTGCATCTTAGATGGTAAGTCACATCATTAATAAAAACGTTTACTTGCTTTATTGCATTTAATTCTACTATCCGCTACTTTTGGATTATGCTTAGTGCATTGTATTTAGCTTTATAATACATTCTTATGTGTATAAAGGTTTATTTGTACCTAACAGTGTTAGATACAGCTGGTCAAGAAGAATTCAGTGCCATGCGTGAACAATACATGCGCAAGGGTGATGGGTTTCTATTAGTATACTCTGTGACTGATAAACAATCTTATGAAAATATCATGAATTTTTATACCCAAATACTTAGGGTAAAAGATAGAGATGTGTATCCTATGCTTCTGGTAGCCAATAAAGTTGATTTGGTACATTTGAGAAAAGTTACAGAGGAGCAGGGAAGGGAATTGGCTCACCGGTTGGGTATACCTTATATTGAAACTTCTGCCAAAGACCCGCCATTAAATGTAGATGCTGCATTCCATGAGGTAGGGAATAAAAAATTAAAAAGAGTGTTATATATAGAATAAAAATAGTTAAAGGATTTGAATAATTTTGCTCTAGGTCGTTCGCATTATCAGAAATCAACCTCCAGCCGAATTGGAAAAAAATCGGAGGAAACGAAGACGTTCGGGGAAATGTAATCTTTTGTAAAGCTTGAAATCAATTGGGTAATGATTTGACACATTACCTTTTATCACTTCTTTCATAAAAAGTGAAACGCACCTGCCAAAAAACAAAAAAAAAAAATGGGTCTTCTGTCCTCCATCGTATATAGGTATATATGATTCGTACATTTTTCTTTTTTTTTTGTCAATTCACATATGAGTTCGTAGTATTAATAAGCATCAATCCCACCCTTGTAACATAAGTGTACAAAATAGTAACGATAAAAAATGCATCGATCGAAAGGAAAACAATATTACGTATCTCCGAGACAAAACTAGATTTTTTAAAAAATCAATTCAAATACATCGGTTTAAGATTTAAAATATTGAAAAATTTATCGGAGATAAATTGACTGTTCATCATCACGATAATATATGAGACCACGTCTCAGTATACACGCGCGTATACATCAATTTTTTACCATCGTAAAAAACACTATGGAATTGAACGTTTTTTATTGCACAATGCATAATTCTATAGATATCTTTTTACTTCTTCATGTAATAAGATCTTGTCATGAAATGACTATAATAGTTTCATATATTGACTCAGCTCCTTTTTTAAAGCAGTTACAAATTATAGCTTCAAGCGTCTTTATTTATTTTGTCAAGATGATTTCTTTTTTTATCTTTCTTCCATAATTTAAATAATACATTTCTTGACACTTTATCATTTTCTTCGAAATATTCTGTTTGTTTTTTTTTTTTTTTTTTTTTTTTTTTTATCATATTTTTTCTTCCATTAAATTCGTATAAAAATTTTTATTATTATTTATTTTTATAAATCTTTATCGTTATCGTCATTTTTTAACGATGTAAATAATATACGAAAAAAATTTATATTCTTTGAATTAACAACGAGTTTCTCTTTCGTCAATAAATATACATTAGGTATTTTGGAGCCTAATGAATAATAAATATTTTGAAATCAGGAATGAAGTATTTAACGTAAGACAGTATTGCCTTTGCTATTAGATTATTGGCTTTCGTATTTACAGAGGTCTGATATAAAATAATTATCGTGTTCGAGTGCAAGAAATATCGCTCGAGGTATTAAGTTTAAGCCAGGAAGTCGGGAGATTGTTGTTATATTATTATATACAGAGAAGGATGTGCATATGAACGATATATTGCGTTTGAAATATAAGCAAACTTTTTTTTAAAAAATGTTGCTCCATTTTGTTCAGATTCCAAATGTTTTTTTTCTCTATTGTGCGTGAAATGTTGTGTGCAGTGTGCGAATTTTAATTATGTCAGACCTTTTTTACGTATATATATATATATATATATATGGAGAAATAATGCCATGGCCTATCTTAGTATTTAAACGTGAAAAGGGACGTGTGCGTGTAAATGAAATTTAATGTTATATGTGAAATGCAAGTAATACCAAACAGTGGATTATTTTTCGTGCTTATACGGATTCGAACGTTGCAATCTGTCGTGTGCATAATATTTCGTCTTATATCTTTTTACGTACTCAATACGTACAGTAAATTATAAGATTATCAATGAGGGGATTATGACATGAATGGCTTGTTTAATTATTTTCCGTTGATACACGGACATAATAATAAGTATTCGTTTGCAGTTTTAACTTTCTCATCGAAAGAATTTATTCACGGATCGTAAAATTCATACGTAAAGTATATTCGCAACGTAATACAATGAATATTTCTTTATTGTTAATGACGTTGTTTGTAATGAATACGGAAATATGTTGAGGAAATAGGAGACGAAAAAGCAGTTTATTAATTGCTTTAGATGTTTTTTTCTTTTCTTTCTTTCTTTCTTTCTTTCTTTCCTTCTTTTCTTTTTTTTTCTTAAATAAGAAACTATGTTTCATTTTTCATTTCTACGATATCGCAGCAAATCTATCTTTGTTTTTCTTATCGAGACACGATTACGATATTATCATATTTTTTAGTGTACGCACAAAGTGCTTTACTTATACGTAGGAACGGTGTGAAACTGAATAATAATACGTATTAATGGTACATGTACGCACAAGATGTGCACAAATATCTTGGCGCCACCGATTAATTCTAACAGTGAAACATATTTGCCTTGAGATAAAAATAATTTGTATTGTAAACGATGAAGGGGATAACGAAGGAAATCTGGCTAGTTGCCATATGTAGAAAATCCACTTCGATATTCTTTAACGATAAAGAAAAAAAAAAAAGAAGAAGAAGAAAAAGTGATTATTGTATTTTATGACCAGTTGAACAGTCGGAAGACAGATTTAGATTTGATAATATTTCTTCGTTGAAAAAGAAATGAAAGACAATGAAAAAAAAAGGGAAAACTGCATAGATATCGATTCGTCGAAGTGCAACGAAGTATTAGAAAAAGGAGGGGAAAATAAAAAAAAAAAGAAAAAAGAAAAAGAAAAAAAAAGAAAAAGAACTGAAAACAATGAAATATTTTGCTCTATTGATACTTTCGTTTCGCCAATCGAGAGGTTCATAATTAATTAAGAAACGTTATTTTAGCTAATTCTATTCTCTTAGATTTGGAGTATATGCTCAATGCGTAGTTTAAAGTTGCACTGCACATGTATAAACAATTGTACAAATTTTACCGACGACCGTTTTTTACAAAAACGACGATTACAAAACTTACTTAAATTCCGTTACAGTTTTCAGTATGAGATATACGAACGTGTATATACGTTCTGCATAAAATTTGCAAATTGTACGCCAGCGTGCATTACTATTATATTGTCCATCCATTCGGGATTCGAGCGAATATGCGGGCGACCGAATTGATTTCTGCATCGCGCGTGGATGTATTGTCGGGCGCGATATAATACGGGTTATTACACGTACACATTTATCTGGCAAGTGTGAAACAAATCGCGCTGCCTCATTTAAAGCCCGTTTCATTCGATAGTAGAATGGTTACCTCGGCGAATAATAAACGTGGACCATCCATTTCGACCGGAATCAATTGGAAATTTCTCTACGTTTCGTAATAATGATATTACGAAAAGAAAACGTTTCGCGTAGATCCAATTAAAATTAATCGAACGATGGCCCCTCCCCCCCTCGAGTGGCCTCGGATGGATGTAAAGTCATTGTTTCGTCGTGGACTTGTTTTTTCTCTTTCTCTCTCTCTCTGAACGAATATATTATTATTATATTATTAAGAAATGATTTGTAACAGCGATTATATTGGGGATAATAAGGAAACGAAAGGGAGAAAATATGTATGATACTGTATGGGGTGATGATATTGTGAACAAATTTTTAGACACTCAGGATTTAGCGTTCCTCGCATGTTGTAATATGTAATCTGTAAACAAAAAGCGCTACGTTTTTTATCGCCGTCCATGGGAGAGGTTTGTTGGGAAAAGGGGGAAATAAAGGTAGAGGCTCGTCGTATATATGCAATACGTACGACGCGAATGCGGAGACGACAGATGCAGCACAATATAATAAAGTCTCGTGTTAAATCGAACTTGAACGTAGTGGCGACGAAAATTGATATATCGAATCGAATCTCGAGGAAGAGAAATCGCTGAAAGCTCGTTGTCGCGACAAACTTTTTTAGAACGTTTAGAAGATGGATGACAAGAAGAGGATTATTAATTAAATGAAATAGTCAATACATTGAATCATTGTGATACCGAGTGGAGAGAAGAGTGGCAAACGTAGTTGAATGCTGTGGTTTTGTGCGAGACATCGAAGTCAAGTTGGATTTGTAAAATATACTGTCTTTCTTTCTGTTTGCCAATCCAGGAGGCGAGGATTTTTTGGAGGAGGATTTCATTTGAACGAATCGATCGAAATAAGATACGAGTAGTTTAATTACTCGAAGAGAAACGACCAAACGTGATTCGTCAACACACATGAAGTGAAAATAGAAAATTTGAGCAACTCTCTGACTTCGTTCTCGTTTTCTCCCAGTATTGACTAGTTATCTTATTACACATTCGAATACCGCACATCAATATAGCTGTTATCGTTGATTTTTTTTAAATAGAAGGAACAAAAGGAAAAAAAAATCATATAATGACGCACACAAAAAAACAATGAACTACGCATAATAAGAGAGTTAATATAAGTTTAAGATGGAGTACGATCGTTTCCACCGTTCTTGTTCTATAAATAATGATAAATATATATATATATATATATATATATATATATATATATATATTTTGAAAATAAAGAACAAAATGAAGAACGAAAATTCCTCCCCAATGATAGTTATATACGAGAGATGCTGACATATATATACACATTGTATATGTAAAAAAAAAAAAAAAAAAAGAAATATGTATGTATGCTACATACGCGTGCATGTGTTATACGTATATACACATATAATAAATATATAATGATAATTCACTTCTCTCTATGCGTATACGCGATGTGGGCGTATGTATATTTTTTTTGTTGGACGTATGCGCGTGAATGTGTGTGTATAAAATGTGCGTGTCGCTACTTGTGCAGGTCATTGTATGGAGTACACAATTGATAATAAATTATGGACACATATTTACAAAAAAAAAAAAAAGAAAAGAAAAAAAGGGGAAAAAAAGAGAAAAAAAATAAAAAAGAATCGTCCGATCCCAATTTTCAATCAATTCTACGACCTGAAATCGAACAGGAGCGTATATATCTGAGCATTGTATACGGCTCGGGATTATTATTAGAAGAGACGAGGCCGACGAGAGGAAAAAAGTTTAATTATACGAAGGAACACGAACGGGTAGAAATATTGGTCGAGTTGTTCCCAAGTTGAATTTAATAGAAACTAATATTCTCGAATTATTCTCATACAAGTAATATATTCCAGTATAAGAGATTTCTGGATCCGCTTTTGAAACGACATAGTCGAACGCTTTCAAAAAATACTACGTATATATCCGTTGAATTTGCCTCAATTATCGCCGATTAATCCGTTTCAATCCTCACCCTCTTCTGGATCGCGAGCACCGTTAACTTTTATGTGATAATATTCCGAGTGCGTATAGTTATTCCGTTAAATATAGTGCGTACCGCCCGCATTGCGTAACCGTGAGATCATAGGGGGTTAATTTATAATCCTTTCGAGTTTTCCTTTGATATCGCGGTCGCATTCATAATTGACGCTTTAATTTCGTACACGCAATTTCTACGTAACGTGTCATAAACTCGGATCGAGCCGAGACTTATCGACTACGGCGCGTTAGATTATAAATTTTATAATCGAATCGTTTGCAATTTTCGTCGTGTTGTAAAAACACGTTTCCAAAAAAAAGACATTTTAAAATTATCCTGCTAAAGGAAAGGAATTCGGAAAAGGAAAGAATTCAATAGTAAAAAAATTATATAAATCACAATTATGTACGCGGAGGGGATCTCCTCGAAGAAGAAACTCGCTCGATTCGAACGAGTGCAACGAGTTAAGGATAATATCGTGGGACTTGGTGTAATTGGAGGCACGGGGTATACACACTGGGTACTACCCCGTCTCGTTTCATTGGTCGCGCACGGCAAATTACATTGTAGAGAGCTCACGTATTACGTCTGTTCGAATTTACGGGCTGCTCGTTACAAGACGTGTTCCTTCCCCCTCCCCCACGGACGCGCAGATCAAAGGATGCGTCCCCGTACGGATCCTCCTCTCCTCGTCGAGAGGCGGAAAAAAAGCATTTGACCGTCAAATGTGCAATGCCTTGGACCGGGGGGGATATGCAATTGATTAATAAACGCCTCGGTTAAACAAAAGCACCCCGCTGGGCGTTTCGAGGCCGGTTGTTAGGTTGTTGGCTCGGGTCGTCGCGTGCGAGTGAAACCACGGCTCGACGCCATTGTCGCGGGGGCAGGGACTCACGGCTCGATAGTTTCACCGAGATAAAATCGGAACGATCGTTCATTCCTTTGTGGCCGCCCTTTTCCGTTTGCTCGAATCTCTACTTACCATCCCGGGATATGACGAGGAAACTTCGTGTCCGGGGAGGGTTTTCAGCCTTGGTTCTTCGTTCCATCCAACCTGCCTCGATCTCGTTCTTGGATCTGTCTTATCCGGGCTGGGGATCTGGAGATTCTTAAGCGCGGAAGGCGTCGAGCTGTTCTCGAGATCGAATCTCGTCTCCATTTCTAGACTAGAGGCGGTATCGAGTATCGATCGTCGAATAAAACTAGCGACAGATACATCGTTTAGGATGTCGTTGAATTACCCTATGTCAACCGTTCGAGGGCCATCCTTGTTCTCCGCTTATATATATCTCGTATTCTCGAAGCGAGCGTGCAACCGCAAGATTATTTGGTAAAAAAAACGTATCGTAAAGTATCGTAAAGTACACTTTATTCGGGCAGTAACTTTAAAGGCGTTAAAAGTTTGAACTTTTGATCTTACGGCCGAGATTTCGTTTATCCTTGCCTCAAATATTTGAATACGTGATCTCATTGTTTTATCGTTGCTCCTCCTCTCGTCGCAACTTTGGAAGGAAGGTGCATTTTTATTTACACGAGGAGATGAAAGTTAACGGTTAATGCATGTATCGACGAATCTCATTCCTCTTTCCACGCGAACGGTACTTCTCCGATAATGCGTTATCAATCGGATCTTTCAGATTCTGGTCAATCGAGTTTCACGCAGCATCATTTACTTTGCCCTTTATCTTATTGCGATACAATTATATTGCATTGACAAGACAACGAATGCATTTTTTTACGAAGAAATTCCTATCGAATTGCTACGAAAATGTTTAGGAACCATGAATGCGATTAGAGACAACGAAGCGCATCGCGAACGAAAGAGAACCGATCCGATCCGATCCGTTTCGCGATATCTTTGTTAAACCGATCAAGAAATAGGTATCCGGTGGCACGATCGCTGTGCGTAGCTTGGAGCTTCGAGTAAAAAAAGAATCGGGGCGAGGAGGAGTCGTGCGCGAAACGAGCGAGTCGGATCGTTTGTTTACTCGTGGAACGCGGCGCGTTGCCGAAGAAATACGACAGGTCTCGAGGCGGAGAGGAGGGTAGAAAAAAGGGTGGGTGAAAAAAGGAAGGGAAAAAAGGAAGAGGAAAGAGAAGGAAGGAAAGGAGAGGAAAGAAGTCCAAGGCCCCCATCGAATGGTTGAATTGGCACGGTTGAAGCGTAGGTATAGCTGCTTGGACGGAGCCGCTCGCGTACGAGCCGAAGTGCGCGCGCAGCCGTACGCTAGGATCAGTCGTACGGTAGTCGTGAGAGGGCAGGCGCCCCCTCCGCATCTCTCCTCGTCTGGTCTGGGCCGCAGAGCGGCGCACCGTGTGTCGAGCCGAGCCGAGCCGAGCCGAGTCGGTCAATACTCCGGGCAACGCGGTGGTGAGAGCACACGACCACGGTCGCCCCGTACTCGTGCACGCCGTCGCTCGGAAGCGGCGACTACGCACTCTCTCTCTCTCTCCTCTCTCCTCGCGGATTCGTGTCGTCTCTCGGCCGATAATCGAACGCGTAATCTTGGTGGCGAGCGTGGATCCGGAAGGGACGCCAGCCGGAGGACCGGGCGCCGATCTATTCTCGCCGTGATCTACCTCCGCCGTGAACGGACGCTCGCGATACGTACACACAAGCGCACACACAAGCGTAACACAGGCACGCAGAGAGGAGGACACGCGTGGCAGGCAGCCGAACGCATCCCATCGCATCTCGTCCCATCCTTGTTTCCCAACGTATATACGCGGTGCCCGGTTGGCAGCGTTCTTCTCTCAGCCTCGAAACGGCCGCGTTCCTCGGCGAGAAACGCAGCAACGATGCCACGAGCCTGCTTCGTGTTCCAGTACGGTTCGTAAGGAAGGAAGGAAGGAAGGACACGAGTGTGGGATCAGGACGCTGGTGACACGGGTCCCGGGTGTTCCATCAACATTCCCGCTTGTGCTCGCTCGTGTTCAAATTATCGCGGACAGTGATATTGTGTGCGACGAATTCCGAAATAGTCGAGGATCGAGGATCGAGACCCGGAATCTCAACATATACGCTCAACTATGAATCCTGGAGCGTGATGGACAAGCTCGAGTACGCGACCACGACCAACTTGCGGCTACGCCTCGCCGGCATGCTCATGGATATGTGGATATTCTTCCTGTTCGTCGCCATTGCCGGTGAGTGTAAAACAATCCTCTTTTCTTATCTCTCGTTTCGCTCGCGTTACGTTACGTTTCGATTCGATTCGACGCAATTTTCAGATTCTCGACCCCCTTGTGCGTGCGTGTATGCGTGCGTGCGTGTGTTCCCGATCGTGTGTATCGATTCGACGAGTGGCTCGCAGCGTGACTTGGTCCGCGTGCTGTCACTCGACGTGTCAATACGCATTACGTATGCACAACAGGCACGTGCGGCACGCTGAGTAAGTGCGTCGTATCTGTGCCATGGTTGAGACTCGATTCATTCAAGAGATCGGAGAGAGGGAGAATCGATGCCACTTTCGTTCTTAAACCGGTGAGCCACGGATATTCCGTTTTTGGACCGATTCAAGGCTCCGATTCGAGCCGAGCGGGGGGGCGGAGGGAGAGGGATCGAGGCAGAGAAGCATGCCGCGTTAAAAAAAATACGAGAAAAATATATTTTATGCACGTTGGGGACAAGAAGAACCGGTATTACGCGTCTTTGTACAATTTAACGTACACAATTTCTCCTTTGTGTTTATCTCTGTTTATATACGCGATTATATACACGCCTGAAGGTTTTTGTTTTTGTTACTATCTGCGACCTCGTGGGGAGCCGTAAGCGCTTCGCCCGTACGACGCAACATTGTCGAACAGTCGATAGAACGAGCCAGATGGTTGAAATTCTTACCGATGGGCGAGGGGATTCGGGGAACTCAGCCTCTTTATCTTGGTCGTTTTCTCTTTATCCTTTTCTTTTCTTCTTATTCCCTCGATCCATCAGTCTCCTCGCTGCGTACTACCTTTCGTTTCGACACGTTCAGGGGAATCCTCTTTTTCCACGTCTCTCTCCCTCTCTCTCTCTCTCTCTCTCTCTTCTCTCCTATCTCGATTAGTTCGTCCTTCTCCCTCGTCGACTCTACTTCGACTCTTTCTTTCTCGCAGCCGGTTTTACTCCGTAATCCGCCCTTCTCGTCCCCTTCTCGTCTCGACTCCTTCCCAGAGTCCGTATCTCTACGCTTCTCCCGGTTCCACCCCGATATACGTATGTATGTATGTATGTATGTACCCTCTTCTATTTCCACGGCAGGGCACCTCGATGCAACCGTGCGTGAGGAACGGCGGAAACCGGGGGGATAACTATCGGCGACTGTGCTCGTCGAATCTCATTTACGATCGTGACGATCCGAGGAGAGGATCGTAAAACCGCTCCTCACGTACTCGATACCCACTTTACCTTGGAGCGTCGCGCCGGTTCGTGTAATTGCTTCGTGCCTCGACCATCGAAATTCTATCGCGATCCTCGATTTCGAAAACGTCTCCTCCATCGAATCGTCTCCTCGTCTCGCTTTCTCTTCTCTCTCTCTCTCTCTCGCTCGTTCGCTCTGTATCCGTAAATGGAAGGGACCCAACTTTTCTGTGTTTGCGCCGAAGCCAGGCGTCGGCTAAAAGCTCTCTCTTTGATACCACCTGCGTCTGATTTAGAGAATTTCACGAGGGGCAAAAAAAAAAAAGAAAAAATCTGTCTGGGATGAAAACTCGGTTCGGGCAACAGCTTCGGATGGAGATTTGCTTTATACACGGGTAGAGGGGAGGGTATATGTTTCGCGATAGTTGGGGCAGAAAAAAATACGGGAATACGATATTTTGGACGTATGCCGCGGATCTTTTCAATGCGCGAAAGGTACACATCTCGTATCATCATCTCGTCCGTCGTTCCTGTTTTCCACGAACGAATTAAAGGGAAAATATGCCGCGTCGAGTGAAAATTAAGCTTTTCAGAAATTGCATCGTTCGGCTCGCGTTCGTTGCATCGAGGTACAAACAGGAGTCCTTTTTTTTAGGGGAATCGATCGAGGCTCGCGAAATCATCGAGCAGCGATCTCGAATACGCGTTTTCTCCCCCCTCCTCTTCATTGGGACGATGTCGAACTCGTTAAAGTGTCGTTCAAGCTCATTTTCAACGCTTGAAAACAAGCTCGACGCGAAGCGTTAAGCGAAATGGTTAATTTCGCTTGCTCTTTCCCTCCCCGATAGTTAGGCGAGAGAGGAAATATCGCGATTCTTTTCAATGGTTTCTCTCGTTACATGAATCACGCTCCTCACAGATAAGCTTCCGTTTCGTCTTGTTTCATAGATATTAGTTTTCATTCATCGAAACGTTCTCGTAACGAATCAATTGCATCGGACTCGATGCCGTATTTCTGCCTCTTGCTCGAGTCAGTCTCAAGATCGTATCGTGCATTATTCATCGTTCAACTAGTATTTAATTGCATTTTATCCGCGTTTATTATTTCTTACCCCTGTACACGCGCGTCCACACAGGTATTCATCTTCCTTCCGTCGTTCATATCCGTTTCATTCATTTCGATTCGAAAACTTGGCGACAATATGCCATATTTGTTCCGTTTTATCTTCGAAGATTAATCCCATTCTAATCGAATCATTCGAATTGCTTAATCCTTGTTTCGAATCTTTTTCTCCTCGTCTTTTTCTTCTCTCGCTTATTTTTGAAAAAATGCGTTATATCTTGGAACATCTCCGCTTGTTTCAGGCCAATTCTTTCCGTTTCATTATACGTACGAGCAATACTTCATACTTGACTCGCTCACGACCCAGGAATTCTCATTACCTTTCCGTGGCACGAGCACATTCATCAGGTGTCAAATAAAATTCTCGCGAGCCTTCCTTACTTAAACTTTAACAAAGATCTACTCGTAGGTACAGGTGGTGCGGGCGACGCTATCCCCGGTTCAGATGAATTAAGGAACGTCCTTCTCGTCGTCGGGGCACGGCGATAAACCGTTATCTTTGTTTCAACCCGTCCACCACCTCGCCCAATCGTCTTCAACTTTCACTTGTGAGACTGAAGTTCGCGACGCTTGCCATCCCTTCGATTCGCTCTCCCGATAGTTTGCCTCCAACTTTGAATAAATAATTCGATACTCCTCCTCTCTTTTTTGCAGAATTCCGCGCGCGTCCAATCCTTTCTTTCAAATTTCTCCGTTTCGAGGATGAGAGAATCAGCGTGAAAAAAAGGGGAGAGCTCGATCGACCGTTGCCTGGTCAGGGTCCCTCTTAAAAATTTCGCGATACGCGATAGGTCGTCCCAGCGAGCGAAGTCGAATTTACGGGGTCTCTGGTGGCAGCTACATCGACCGGTTGTAACGAACTAGAATGAACGAAGGGGGGAAAAAAAAGAGGTGGGTCGGTAGGTAGATAGGTATGGATTGGTATAGGCAAGGCGAGCCAAGGGCTCCTGGCAAACTGAGCGGAAACGGGAGACGACGACCATCGTGACGACCTCTCATCTGGAACTTCGTATCTTCGTTTACAACGAGAAGCAGGTGTTCAAGAAGCGCGTTATCCTCGTGCGTTTCTTTTAATTTCCTTCCTTTTTTCCTTTCATACCGCAACTTTTTTTAACAGCTGTTTCGAAACTCGACCCGAGATTTACCGATTTTTCCTCCACTTTTCCTTTTATCCACAGGTTTTTATAAAGAAGGGATAAACGCTCGTTTCGTTATTCGAAGGAAGGAAGAGAAGGAATGTTGCGTGCATTGGAGCGAGCCGTTGCCCCACCACGCTTGGAAACCCTTTTGAATCGGCGGCGGTTTGCTCGGTGAAATCGAGGATATCTGGGCGGACGTGGGAGGAAAGAGTCGAAAGTCAAATATAATAGCTAAAGGCTCTCTCTGCCTTTTCCGCTTTATTTGAAATCGATCTCTCGGCCACTCGAGATATCCGTATCCGATTCGACGAGCGCGAATCCTCCGTTAGTAGTCGAACGCTTTTTCCTCCTCGTGCTTGTCGTATAAACGTTTCGTGGATTTCACACGGTCATCGCGAGCAAGCTATTCACAAAGCTCCCTCCTCCCTCCCTTATCGACCATCTAAAACACGTTTGATCTCGTATCCGCGCCTCCCCTAATCGAATTAACTCCTGTATCGTGCCCTGCCTCCTGTTTACTTTATCGATTCCCATTTTCTCGTATCGCGTGCGAGGACACAGAGACTCTTTCCTCCGGAACGGAAGCACGCGATCGTGATTTTCGTGAAACTTGATGGCAGCCGCGCAAGCGATGATTAATGGAGGAGGAGGAGAAGGAGGAAGGGTAAGAGAAATTTTAAAGGAATTTTAAAGGGATTCGTCGAGAGTCCAGTTTTTTCTTTATCGTTGATTAAAAAATCGCCATGAAATTATTTTCGATGGGCTGCGACATCCGTGCATTGGGGAAGGATTTTTTTGTTTATTTATTTATTCCTTTCCAGGCAAAGCAGTGCCGATGTTTCGAATAGAAACGTGGTCCCGCTCGGAATTCAGAAAGACGAAAGAATGCATTTCCCCGTGTCTGCGATGCGACGGCTGTGAAATTGCACCGATGCGCTACGCTTTCGTCCGCATAGAAGAGCACGTACTTCCCCCGCGAAATTCTTGTGCGGAGGTACGGCGCAGTTTCGCCACCCCCAACCTCCTCGAGCACCCTCCTAGAAACCTCTAAGCCCTGCAACCCACTCGTACCACCCTTCTCCTCTCTCTTATTCTCTGCCCTCTCTCATTCTATACACGTAGCCGAAACGGGGGTAGTTCGCACAACGGTGATACAACGTTTCATTACGCTCGGATCAGTTTAATTTCGGTAAATGCAATTCGGATCGAGTCGATCAAACTTGTTCGACGGACAAACGGTTTTTCTTTCTTTTTAATCGCGATTCACGTCGATTTTGTTGCCAATTTCGATGCGTAAAGATACGAAAGAAATTAGGGTATCGTTTTGGACATAAAGCATAGGGAAATATAGAATAAGAGAGGGAGAGGGAGCGGAAGGGAAATGAGCGCGTCGCGGTGGTATTTGAAAATAAATCGATCGGCCGGTTGTTATGGTTACCGCTATAGTTATATATTTCCTTGAATATATCCGTGCCAGATTGAAAATACTTATTCGACGACGTTCGAAGGAGGGGGAGGAGGGCTATTGAAATTAAGAGCGTCCGCGTTAAAATAGACTCCTCGTTGGGGGGGAAGAGAGGAGAAGGTTTTCTGGTTTGCGGTTTACCAGGGGCTCTCTAAAAGACACATTGAATTCTATTTGTTCGCCCGCCGACGCCGACGAGTTTGTGCTTCTTGGCTCACAAAGGATCAGCTCGGGGAGAATATAGGTCGAGCGCTGGGGGCGACTTAGGGAGAGGGGGGGCGTCATTCCGACGATGCCTCGTTCCATTCAAATGCATACACTTTTGCCCCGAGACTTAGGTTAAAGGCGTCTTATGCCACCGGAATCGATCGCGTTTGACGCCACCCCCGCCTCCCCTGTTATGTACGCACCGCTGTACAGGCCTGTGTACGAAATGAATCTGGGTCGCTGCGGATACCCACCGATCGAGGGGGAGGAGAGGATACTTTGTTATCGATGAAAAGAAGAAAAAGAAAAGAAAGGAAGAAAGAGAAAGGAGAGGGAGGAATTTAGGAGCGCGATAATTCCTCCCTCGATCGAACCCTTTCCTCCTCAAAAAATCTTTGTCTCGTTGTTACCTCGAGTAGTAGTCGAATTTGCGCGAATCCTTGGCGAAATCCTTGGCGTCGTGAAAGTTAAGCCCGGCACAACCGATCCTCCAAGGGATAGATTCTCTCCCCTCCCTCCTCGTTCGCGTAAAGGGGATTTTCGAAATCGGCTTGTTGGTTTAGCTAACCAACGAATCTCGTCGGATCGTCTCGGCACGGAAAGTCTCGAGCAACGTTAAATCCGCTGCAACCAGATACCGTGCATCATAGCTCTCGTGAACGTTATCGAGCCAACTAAGCGAGTCGAGCCACTTTGAATCGTAAAGTTTCCGCAAAGTTTCTTGCCTCACTTTGTTGCCTCCCCGTCCATCCCCTTCCGACGAATCGAAGTTCGCGTTCCTCGACACGATGACCAACACGGAGGGGAAGAGGAGGGATTAATCCGGAAATTCTACCCGCCAGAATTTTCCTATCGCGGAATTTCAAAATCCCCCCTCTCCTCGCTTTTCAACGAGTTTACATCCCGCTGTCCGACCATGCGCGTCGGGGAAAATCTGATTTCAACCAGCGACGATGATATCTTTCCGCGGTTTCGTCGTTGATAGAACCTATCGAGTCCATCCGCTCGATTCCGTTCCATTGGATTTCACAAGCGAAAACTCGAGACCCGCCGATACACTGTAATAATAATAACGCGATATTAAATTGGAGCGGCGTGCATTAACCGTTGCAGTTATGCGGCACCATAGATACAGCTGCCGATATCTCGGTGTTCGTGGTTAAACGTTACGCCAGATACACGCTTTCCTACGGTTCCGCTCGGTTTCCTTGCCGCGCTCCAACTTTTTCCCGCGCGGAATTTCAAAACGATCGGTCACCGTGTCGCGAATTCCGTTCGTTTCGCACCGGCGTCGTTTTACACCGATTGTGGGGGGACGGCGTTAACAGCGTCACGCTTCGTAATACTCGGATTTCATCGCGTTCGTTCCCCCTCTCTCTCTCTTTTTTAATAAAAAAACGTGAATGTGCGATTCGAGGCGGATGGAATCGGTTGACGGTTTTGATCTCGCCGATTCCGTGCCAGCGTTAACGACACCCCACGATCGACGAGCTCTCTCTCTCTTTCTCCTGGTAACCGAGTTTACCCCGGTGATACGAATTACAGACTCCATAGACGTGCACGGCCTGTATATTATCTCGTTACCCGAACTTGCACGTTAACTCCCTGCGAGGCGAGACAACGGTCCTCCTCCTATCGGAATTATCCCGCATCGAGTTTGTCTTTTAACCGAGCCCAATTTCGCTCCATCAATTTTCCATCCCCTTGTCTTAAATTGAACCCTTGCTTCGTCTTCCTAGGAGAATATAGGAGAGAATGTAACGCTCGCGTGCACGTGTGTATTATACGGCCTATGGCTGGTTCAGGTCGGACGAGCCTGTTAAACGGTTCGATCGGTTCCCCCCTAATTAATGGGTATATTAATTAATAATAACAACGCGGAGGACAGAGGGGTGTAACTCAATTAGGCGGGGTAATAGGGCGCATCTTGTAACACCGCGTGCATTACCTTGTTATCGGTGCCCTCCAAGTCGCCAATGTTGTCGAGACGGGACATGCATGTGCAAACTTGCGCAACCCCCTCTTTCTTCTTCCTCCGCTCTCTGTCTCTCTCCTCCCTAGCGACTTCCATCGCTAAAACTCGTTGGAGAGATGGATTCGAACGAGCGAGGCTCGCTTCCTTCTCTTTCTCCTTTTTCTTTCGATTGACTGTCCCGGCGGAACCAACCCTCGTTCGCAATTTCAATCGCGAAACTTGATCGCGGATCAAACTTGGGGGAATTTGCCCATCTTGCTCGAGGAGAAGTTGGCGCCGCACGCTTGGGAATATACGGGGAGGGTGATTCGAACTGTGCTCGTCGGTTCGAGCGGAAAACCTGTACTCGTGCGTTTCGAGGATAAGGGAAGAAGGGAAACGTGGTACGATCGGTATATATCCTTTGGATAATGCGGACGGGAATAATAAGTCGAGGCTAGTTTTCCCTCTCTCCGGCGGATTAGTCGAAGCCACGTATTCTTTCGCGCCTGGTGGACTCTACTGCGCGTAGAACGATCGATCGAGGGTGGTAAAGGATCTAGTCGGTGTGCAACGGTCGTTTGCATATAGTAAATGCAACGACGTGATCGTTACTCGCCATTGTACGCAATGGCGTCGCAAGGGATAGTGGAATAGGAAATAGAAATTTATCAGATTAGAAAACGCGTTGAATTTCGCCGATTGATAGTGCCCTTTTCGCAGGCCTCTGACCTTTTCCTTCCCTCCTCTCGTTCCCTCTCCCTCTTCTCCAACGAGACAAAAGGAACCGAGTAGCGGCTGCGTAATTATTCTTTTTTTTACGACCCGTTTTATTGGGCGATCGCGCGTCAAAGAAAGTCCCCGCGTCGGGTTAAAGTAACGTGGAGGCGAGCAACGCGGTGATAAGAGCAGAGGTGAGCGGAGGGAAACGGCGACAGGTCGTCCTCGTCGTCGTCGTCGTCGTCGTCGTGTCGCGAGTTCCGTGGCACACTCGAGACGAGACCGCCGCCGACTCGCAGTCGGCCTCGCGAACAGGGTCGGCGGGAGCGAGCGCCGACGGCGGTCCACTCAGACCGCCACTTCTCTCCTCTTTTCAACCCCACCCCCATCCCCCTACGCTCTTTTCCTCTCCAACCTTTCCTCGCGAGAGATACTCGACGATCACGCGCGATTATATTGTAAAATGTTCGTTTTGCGCACTTTTTTCTTTTCTTTTCGAAAACTCGATTCGCGCGTGAAAAAGGAAAGGAAGATTGGAACGAGATGTTCGGTTAATCTCGATTGTATCGTTGTTGCCTTTTCGTTGCGAGAGAGAAGAAAAAGGAAGAAGAGAGAGAAGACAGGAAGAGAAAAGAAAGAAGAGAGTTCGAAAATGCGGTGGATCGATATTACGTGGAATTTTTTAATTAGAGAATACATCTAATCTAAGGGGACAGGGTCTCCCCTCCCTCTCTCCCCTCGATTGAAAATGCCCCGCGTTCGAATTCCAAGGGAGGAAACTTTTTTAATATGCCTGGCAAGGCTTTTTTCGGGCGGCATTCGAACGAAAAGCGAATTCGAAGAGCGTGGTGGTTAGGTTAAGCTCTCGATGTGTGATGAAAAGGCTTGGAGGGGGGAGTCGTTATCACAGTTTGGCGAAAACTCGGAAGCTTGTTCCCTTAATACGGCGGATCGTATTAAAATTTTACGGGGGCATGGCGTACGCGCGGGACACGTTTGCAGAAATGTAACCTTGCAGGTATTATTTGTTAAAGCGCGCAAAGCCGCATCGTTGAACCGTTTCGAAGTTGCGGGAAATGCATAATGCAACGCCGTCGCGAAACTGCGCGGCAAAAGTGGGGAGAGGCATCGCCGAGCCCGTGAACTGTGAAAGGGAGGGGTCGTTTCCAAAGGAGGGTCAAAATCTCTCTTTCGATTCGAGGGAAACGAGAAGCTACGAGGCCGTAACAAGGGCTTCGCCGTTCGCCACCCTTCGATTCGATCGATCCCCCGTTGAATAAGGTTGCGGCCTGTATAGATTTCCCTCCCCATTATGGGTGAAAACATGTTGCTCTCAAGAAATTACACCCCCTACGTGTCTCGAATCCATTTCGAAATTTCCAACTCCTCGAACAAAGCAACGATTTATGATCGAAGTTGAAAAGTCCTGAAAATCGTTGGGGATTCCTCCTCGCCTTGCAATCTTCTCCTCCATCTCTCTCTCTCTCTCTACAGTTGTGTTTTTCTTTTTTTCCTTTCTTTCCCTCGTCCGAAACTTTTCCCCGAAGCGAAGGCCAAGATCCATTTAATTTCCAGTTTACGCGAGCGAACAAACCCGCGTACTTTTATCTCGCTTTAACGAGCCCCCTCTTTACAATTACCATTCGAAAGGAAAATGGTCGGGATAGAAGAGAGAAAAGGAGAGAGAGAGATTCGCGCGTACGAATCGATACTTAACATCCCCCTCGTCGACGAACTAGAGAGTTTATTAATTGGAAAAGAGGGGCGCACAACTGGCGGCTTTTCCACCAAAAAAGAGAAGCGAGGAAGAGACAGAAAGAAAAACAGGACCTGTATTTCAATCTTCCTCCCAGATACTTTTTCACACCTGCCTCCCTCTCCCCCTTTCTTTCATCGCGAATATACGACAACAAGTCGGATGCATAAACATTGCCGGAATCTTGGGAACACGGAAGCCACGAATCTAGTGCACGATTGCTTGCATACCGAAAGCGCGTGCATGCGAATATTCACGCGGCGGGGATACGTGCATACATACGTATCCTGGAAGCGTGTTGTGGGGTCAAAGCGCGGGGAGGGGAAGAGGAAGAACGACTTGGAGGAGGAGGGAAGAAGGATGAAACGAAGGAGAGGAGAGGAGGAACGGTCGCGTGTGGAAAGAATAAACGCAACAACGACAGAACGTGCCGTTCTCCGGATTTTACGATGCAACGGTACCGTACGAACGCAGCACGTTGGAAGCGGCTTGAGTCGGCTAGCTTCCCGGTTATTCGATAATTGAATGGCACGGCGGGATCGGTGCGGATTCACAAGTCCCCGCGGGTGCTTTAATTTCCCGGTTTTCAAGCGCAGGGATCGATAATGAATAGAAACGGTGAAATCGACTCGAGTCGGAATAAACGGTGAATCGCGAGCTACCTATATTAGCGGCACCGTTACGCCGAGATCTTTAGGATCGATCTCTCGGATGGGAAACGAATGAGAAACATGGAGGTGAATTTCACTCGTGGATTCGAGAGGGAGAGAGAGAGAGAGAGAGAGAGTAATGGTAGTAGTAGTAGTATAGTTAAATTAGTTTCATTGGAATTGCTGTACTTTTATGACACGTTACGGCCTCTAAAGAATTATTATACGACGCTTCTCTTATTCTCGAACAATCAATTATTCCGCGATATCTGCGCTCTACGGTACTTTGGGGATAGTTCAACTTTCTTTCTCTCTCTTCTTCTTTCTTCCCTCCTTCGAGCAAAAGTACATACGCGGTGAATGAGAAACGAGAATCGCGACAGAAGGTTCCTATGATTATTCGCGTCATTTAATGCCTTGATAATTGCTTCTCCGCCATTGCTTCTCTCCGCGAGTATCGATGTATATATACACACACGTACGTCAAGTGTGCGGCCTATATGCGGTAGATTATTACAAGCGTACGTGTCATCGTGCGGTGTCGTCACCGTGTTCTTGATTCTCCTGTTCCAGTTTTCATTTGCCATACGTATATATATATATATATACATATATTCGTACATTTGCACATTGAACGCGACATCTGTTCAATATCTGCCTCCTCCATCCCCCTTCCTTCTCCTCGAGATCCGCCTCTCGCTTCCCTTTCTTCGACATCCGTTTATTTTCTCCCTTCCATCCGATTCGATAATTCAGACGGACGTGACCTCGGATTTTAACTAAACGCGTCGGATCCACAACACCTCTTCTTCTCCTTCCCAAAAATGTCACGTCTGATCTACGGCTCTCTCCGTTCCTTTTTAAACCGCGATATATTAATATAAACCGTTTCACTCGGAAATAAATTTCTCGGGCATCGACTTTCCGAAACTTGTTCTTCTTCTCGGGGGTTAATTTAAACTTGTCGGAGAAGTCGGTGAAATTAATCGTATATATATATATATATATATTTTCCGGTGGGGGAAGGGATAGACGAAGCTCGGTTTAGTCTCTTTCAACTTTGTCCAATTAACTTTCCCGCGAGAAGGAGAGCCTTCTCTTTTTCTTCCGTTATACCTCGCCCCCTCCCCTCTCGTTATGAATACTTGATTCGCCTCGAGTGTTCAGCATTCAGGCCGGAAAAACAAATATCCGGCCGTAAAGTCTGCGCTCCTCCTCCTCTTTCTCGTATTTCGATGGTGGATAGTCCACCAGAAGCTTGCTAGAGAACTCCATTTCTCCAGATATATATATACATACAGTCGGAGGACACGATCATTCCGCATTCCGTGCATCGGACGGATTAAGTTTGTGCACGAGCGAAACGGACTGCGGTTTCTTAAATTGCGCTGATCCAGAGCCCTCGTGCTGTTTCCTCTCCGGCGAAGAAAGATCTTTTTCCCCCTCATTTTCCCCCATCGAACCCCCTTTTTCTACGTGTTCACGTGCCTTTTACGGGGATGGTTGGAACGTTGGCTTTTCATGGAGGAACGCGGCCGCATGCGGGGAATTAGATCGAGCCGCAAACGAGGCCTCGTTAAGGTCTGGTCACTCTGGTTGAAGGCGCGTGTAAACAGGCAACTTAGCTCGAATGCAAAACCGAATGCGTTTAGATATTACGAGGATAACGAGGAGGGTTTAAATATCTTTGGAGGAGCGAGGTGGCGATAAATCTGGATTCGTACGGATTATTCGTTCCGGCTTTTGACGTTTGTAATTTGCACTTTTGCCGATATAGCTCGGTATATATATATATAGAGCGGATTAATCGGCGCCGATAACGAGAGAGTAATAATCGGATGGGTATTTCCGATTATAATTAGCTAACGTTTATTAATGTGATAAAGTGTTGGATAATCGCGCGGATTATTAATCCCGGAATACGACGATTAATTAGACACTCGTTAAATGTAGATTTTTAGATCGATTTTTAGATACTGTATCCTTCTCTTTCTTTCCTTTTCGCGAGAAATGTTAGAATTTCGAAGTTCGCAAGCCCTGTTTGGCGAGCGTTATCAGTCGAATGCCTCCGTGCCCTGGAAATTAAATCAGACCTCGACAAGACCTCGTTAAGACCTTCCCTCTGCTTATGCTCGTTGCACGCGCACAACCCATTCAAATACATATTACATTACTCTTTTATATTAGATCGGTGCCACGGGGGCTGGCTGGGTACGCGGAAACGTGTCGCCTCCAGAGAGGCGAAATGTTTCCAGCGACAAAGAGCCACGAATACGTTTCGAGCGCGACACTTTTTTTTCCCCGCCGACGTCTTTCACGATTTCCATGATTTCTTTCCACCGTTAACGCGGCCACGGAGAGACACACTCTACACGCGATCTAATTAAATCATATTCCTTGGCAAGATCGAATAGGAGAGAAAAATTCCGTAATAATTCCGTGATAATTCCGTGATAATTTCGGGAAGAGAATCGTAATTAAAAGGATGGAGGGGAAATGCGAGGAAAATTCATCGCGCATTCCTCTGTTCCGTGAACGGCAGCTCCGTGAAATCGATTAGGATCGCGCCAACGACACGAGTTGTTGACATTAAATTAGTTTGCCAAGAATTCGCCAATGGGATGGATCGCAGCCCGCTTCCAAAAATACTCGCAGCAATTTATAAACGCAACGCGATGCAAGGGAAATGCAAGGGTAATGGCGGCCGATAAGAGCGGATAACTTTTGTTATAACGAATGTTCGCCCATATTTCCCCTCCATTATCGCTCCGTCATTCCTTTCCACGATCCCGCCACGTTACATTCTCCCCCCCCATCGTCTCGCACAATGGAAAGATATTTTTATTCCACTTCTATTCTCTCCTACGAGTTTCTGCGAGTCACGTCCGTCACCACCCTCTAATAAAACTCGTCCACATATTAGCCGGATGATTGCGAACTCTTCGCCAAAAGATTGTCGGATACACGGATTAAATCAAGCTCGGTATCTTCTCGTTGAAATTAGAATCCGATTTTTTTGATTCGAGATCTCTTTCTCTCTCGGTGATAAACTTGGAAACGGCAGGACTTTCGACTCGAGACGGTCAAATCGTGGAGGGAAAAAATGTATAACAGAGAGCGTACAGTATATTTTTAAACCTAGTTTGCGGGAGAAGTTAAAAAAAGCGATTCTTGGGAAAGTTTCTCCTTTTCTATTTCTCTCTGTCGGATAAAGGGTGGCTTCTGTAGTAAAGAAAAGGGTTTCGCGATTCTCCCCGGGACTCGTACAACTTGATCCGGTGTTGAATGGGACGCTGTCTCGAAGTTGGTTAGAAAAGTACTACGTACGTATGCACGTACGCCTCTGCCTGTGTAGACACAGCACGCGCGTGTATAGGCGCTTCCGCGTTGGACAAAATATTTCCGCTTAAAACGCTTTACTTCTTCCTCCTCCCCCCTCGACTGTTAGCTCGCATCTGTTGCGTTCGTGTTGGAGCGAATAAATTGCGAATCCGGTATTGATTTTGCGCGCTCGACCTCCGAAAGAGGAAGGCAAAAGCGATGACGAGAATAAAACGAGACCTCCGCTTTATTAATCGGTTTACTTTTTTTCGGAAGAGAAAGGGAAAAATAAAAATTCACATTCATTCCTTCTGCTCGATCGATCGTGTTAAAAGTATTACCATTGACCCTTCGACGGTTTAACCCTTCACCGTTGATTTCCTCGAGAATCTTTCCTCGTCAATCTGGAAAAAGAAAGTAGAAGATTGAAACGAATCTCGAGTATCGCCGAGTAACCGTGTTTGAAATCGCGACTTTCTTCTCGTGGGCGGGACACGGACAAGAAGAAACCACGTCCTCCTCGATCGTGTTTTCGAACGCCGCGCCAGCAAGAAAGGAGAAGAGGTGATAATGGAACGCGAGGAATCGGGAAAGATGGTACTCGACCCCGAAAGAGAGAGGAAACCTCTCTCTCTCTACTCCTCTTTCTAAGTAACTCGAAGAAAGGGAGTTGTAACCCGCGACGTGATGTAACCCGCGCCGGGAGAGCACGGATTCGCTGAATCGGCAGGAGGGAAATTTCTCGTCGCTTGGTGGCTGACGAGGAGGAAGTTGGATCGTCAGCATCTTGTTGACAATCTCTACCTCTCTCTCCACCACCTCCTCCTTCCTGTGAAATGAAACACACGTTGTTTCGCAAGGAACGCGATCCATGGGAAGGGGTTGGAAAGATCGAATCGACCACCAGAGTCTGCCATAAAGAGTTTCCCTATATAGCGATGCTGATGAAGCGTCTGCCCGTCAATTGGACGCAATTTCGGCACCAATTAGCGGAGTTACCGCCACCGCGCTTTTATTTCCACCCCTCCCGTCTCCGTGAAGCTTCGTTAGATTCATTCTTTCCTCTCCTCTTGGTAGCTTCGAATTTCCTAATGATAGTTCCGTGTATACTCTCCCTCTTCGTCTCAGAGTACGCTAATCACGATTAATTGGAGGGAGGGGAGAGAAAAAAGGGATGTTTGTTGAATTTCGACGATACGGTATTTTAACTTGAAGACGTCAGGTGGAGAGGAGGGGAAGAAGCGGTTGTAGAAATCGTTGCCTCGATCTCTTATTTCCATATTTATTTCACATCATCGTTTTAGTTAGAATTAAATTAATTCCGAGTTAAGTTACATTGTGGCGATCGGAGCGTGCATCGGCGATGATGATAAATTGCATTCAGAGAGCGCTGTTAATAACAGCGAGTTGTGCGATTCACTTTTTATTTATTTAAAAAAATTGCAACCACTTCGGTGGAAACTTAGGATTAGAATAATTCTCTATCGAGTTAAAATTCCTTCTAACGTATATCATCCTCTATGCATTCGATTTCGTGCCTTTGTAACCTCGATGTTTCGAAAGGGGGGAGGGGGATGCAGATGTATTTCGAGGGAAATACACGCATCATGTATGTTTCGGTTATATCGAATTCATCGCGATGGAATCGATCGGATAGGATGGGAAAACACGCGAATAAAATGGTATTATGGCTCGCTTTCCCGATTTAATTGGAATTAAATTTTTTACGCGACGACCGCACACGAGCCGGCATACGTTATTTCATTGCAGAAAAATCGGCCGACGCTTTTCATACTTGCTTTTTAATACTCCCTCCCTACGTCACTCCTACGGGAGGCGACTCCATAACTTTGTGTCGCTTTAATATCGTTTAATACGGGGCCCACCCCGTATTTTCGCGCTCCTACTTACGCAGATATCGTGCGCCCGTAATGAAAATGCCTGGCGATCCGCGTGGTGATTAACGAAAATAAATCGTGGCTCCCGTTTTAGAGCCAAGGAAGAGGAGGAGGAGAGACGAGATGACCGCCGATATATATTTCGCTCCTCCTTTTTTTTGTTAAAACGGGGACAAACGATGGTTATATCAATTCGCGATTCTGCGAATTCTGGGGGAAATCCTCTCATTGTCCGCCTCGATGGTGCGTCTTGGCTCGATCAACAACGATCGTCGATGCTCGCTTCAAATTGTTCGAAGGAAACGGGGGAAGGAGGGTGGTTTAAGGGAGGTGGGTGAAGTCCACCACGACTCGGAAGAAAATTGATCGACCAATTAACCGGAATCGGGCCACTCCTCCTCCTCTTTTTTATCGGATTATCGAAAGGATGAGCCAAAGGTCGTTGACTCCTCCATCCCCTTCCGATTTACCGTATTCCCGTTTCCGTTAGGAAATAATCAGAAACAGAGAGAGAGAGAGAGAGAGAGACAAAGAGACGAGGAGGAGGAGGAGGAGGAGGACGACGACGACGAGGCTTGAAATCGCATCGATCGCGCCACGCGACTGAATAACCTGCATTTGCCAACCCGATGTGTCAACTTCGGCGTAAAACGATCGTTCGACCGTTATAAGCCGGCACGGTCGGAGCCGCGCTCTTGTCCGCTCCGCTGGAACCGATGATCGATCATAGTTTCCAGCCCCGTCTCGCTGTCGTTTCTTGTAATAATAAAGCGTGCACGCGCGGTATCGGGGCATGGAGAAAGTTCGACCCGCATTCTTGGCCGAGCAATCGAGATTGGACCGCGATACGAGCGATACGAATTGGATACGGATAATTCGCGGATTCTTGCGTACATCGAAAGAAATATTTCTCTTAAAATACAAATAATATATATAAATTCTTTTGGAAACGGATCGATTATCTCTCTCGAGTCGTAATTTTCCTCTGCTCTGATGTATTTTTTTACGTACGTGAAGAGGATCTACACATGTTTCTTTCTTTCGTTTCCTTTGTATCGCGTATTCCCGTTATCGATCGACGCGTTGCAACACGCTGAACCGTGGAGGAGGAATTATTTATTAAATGGAGAGAGATTAGAAGAAGGTTTGACACGTTTTTCTTCGCATTGGATAAATACATTGGATAAAATTCAAAACAGATACGTGGCGCCGGTCGGATAAGTACGTATTTGATTACCGTGTTAATCTAAGAGCATTAATCCCCACCGTTGAATATTATCTGTGTCGTAACGAGGCGAGTATAAATTTAACGCTTGTCCCTCTCTTATCTAGGAAGTTTTATTGCGAATCGATATCGATACCGTCGCGCTTCGGGATTCTTGCATCGTCAAAGCGCGATTTTTTTTTTCCCTTTCCTTTTTTTCTCTCCCGATAAAAAGAGAAGCACGTCAAGGAGATGGTACAATATTTCCCGATTTCACGATGGATAAAGCATATCCATCGGTTTATCCATTATTTCCACACGGTGGAAGTCGGGAGTCCGCCTTCCGATCCGATTTTTAAACCTTTCTTCCCCATCCTTTCTCTTATTGTTATCGTTTCCCGGCTTTATTGGCTCTTGAAATTAAACTTCGAAATTGCGACCGAGTTCAGCCGCGGCCGAGTTATTATCGCTGGCTCGTCGAGCGCTCCCTTTGCTCGTTTTCTGCATCCTCCCTGTGTAGCGTGTGTAAAATTGATCGATGACATCGTCCTCCACTGTCCCCGTCATTATCACCCACACATACTCCCTAGCTCAACTTTCCACCCGCGTTAAGTGCGCCTCGTGATCAACCCTATGCCGTCGAATTATCCCCCCCCCCGTTCACGCTCTTCAATTAAATTTTCCCCGAGATAGTAATATATCGTTGCCGTTGGGAAAAAGTAGCAAGGAAAAAAGAAAGAGGAAGGATCGTCCAATATGTGGAACGTTGGGGAGGGGGAAAGGGAATTTTTTTGCGGCGAAAAAAAATTCCATTTCGATTTTTAACCCATCCGTCTGTGGGAAAGTACGCAACGGGGGATGCATCGTCCTCCCTCTTTTTGATTTGCTAATCAAAATTTTGCCCTTCGGCCTCGATCGCTGATTTATCATCGGCGGAAAAACGCGAGGGAGTTCGCTGCGGTGGTGTGTGGTCACATTCGTTACGGTTTTATTTGTTTCGGCTGGGGCCGAGAGAGGCGACGATCGATCCTCGGCGGCGTCGCAGCCGCCGCCGCCGCCGCCACCTTCCGTCGCCTCTTTCTCTTGGTATCTCGGTGACTTCGCCTCGCTCTACCTACCTACCTACCTACCTACACCAACCTAATCGATACTCGACCCGTCTCGTCTCGATTCGATTCGCCTCTCCCTCTCTCTCTGAGAGACGGCGACGAGGACGTCACACCGTCTCGGACCGGGTCTTCCACGGGATCTTTTGCGTCTCAGCCGCGATCTAATCGCTCGATCGCGCTCCGAAGCGTACTCAGAATTCCCCCTGTTGACCTTCCGCCTCGAACGCGGTTGCGTAATTATCGAACATAACCGGATGCTAAGGATAATACCTCTAAAATCCTCTTTCCTTTCCTCCTCCTCTTCTTTTTCTTCTTCTTTTTTCTTTCTCATTTTTCTCGACCGACGATGTCGATTCGTTTATCCGGATAGATTTTCCTCCTCCCATTTTCTCGCGACGGCTTCTTTTATTGGCCGCAGGGCTGTCGTCGAAGGCGAATTCTTCCCTCCTCCTAGTTAAAATTGATCCTTGGATATTAAACCGGGTACCTCTCCACACCTGGCAACAAATTTCCTCCAAGAGCTCTCTCTCTTTCTCTCCTCTCTTTCGAGCGATGCACAATGTAAAACGGTAATCTTGTTTCCCTAGCGTCGGATGATCAAAGAAAACGGGGGTGGGAAGCAGCTTTGGTGGAAAAGAATAACGAAATTACATTTCGCAATTTCGCTTCGGCGGACAGAAGTTGCCGTTCTGATGGGAATATTATATATATATATGTATAAATTGGGGCAAAGTTATCGTGCATTGATACATCGACGCTTGTTTCAACGAGGAGGAATAGAGGGACGCGTTTCTGAATTGATTGAACGCGCGAGCTTTTTTTCGTCCCGTTTCGTTCCACCCACGCTTTAATTGGCCGACATTACGTAAGGGCGGGCTAATGCGCGCATCAAGATCGCGGCCTCTCCGACTCTAATGCGTTATGAATTATGCGCTCGAGGGTTAAGTCCCTTTTAGTCCCTCGGCTTACTTTGACGAGCCTCGTCGTCCTCCTCTCGTATCATTATACGTTCAAGTAGAATTACCAGCGCCGCCCGCATTTCCTAGCAGCGCGGTTATTGCATAATTTCTCTCGCCCTGTCCCTTTAAGCCTTTGAAGACAAACTCGCCGCCGGTTTATGCGAAACACTGCACGCGCCGCTAACATCTCGCCTAACGTCTCTTCGAAAAAAAAAAAGAAAAGAAAACCTTTTTTTAACGCTTGGAAAGATGTCTTATCTGAAATACTATACTATATATAAACGTAGTATATATTTTCAAATATTTCTTCCCGTATCAACACGAAGGATCGAGAAGTTGATTCCAATCGAGTTTAATCTCTTTCTTCTTCTCCTTTTACCATCCCTCGCTCTGTCGAAAAGATCGACAGCAAGTTGCAACCGGTCCCGTTTCGAGCATTGTTGAACCGACCGCCGCCATTCATCGGTTAGCATCCATCGGTTTCCTTCTATTTCCGGCAAAAGGAATTACCGTTCCTCCTCGAGGAAACGTGCTTCGCGAGACTTATCTGGCGGCCGGTTGCGCGCAAGTTAGCGTGACGGGGAAATGGGTGGGTGCATCTATTTTCGTTCCCCGGTCACGTAACTACTATGCGGACATACATTATGCGTTGCTACTCGGGGGTATTCATCGAGGTTGCGGCTTACACCTCGCAACGCTCCGTCCCGAGCATCGACGTACGTGTACGTAACGCAACGACTCACACGAAGCGTCCAGGAAGCGGGTTTGTACACGCGTGTTACACGCCCGTCGGCGTAATTACGACGGATCATCGGAGGAGGTGGAAAAAGTTGGCTTTATTTTTTTTTTCCCTTCGCCCCCGATTTTTACGCTCGGCTAACCCTTCGCCCATTTATCTCAATGGAGGATTATCAATCTTTTCCCTTGACCGCCGTGACCCTTCTCGATCGATCTTTTCTCACGAATCACCGCATCAACCTTGTTTCGATTTTCAAATTCTCGTCGTCGATCGATCGATCATTTGAAATATATATATATATATATATACGTATTTTTACAGGGCCTTCGTGTTTCGAGGCTCGGACGCGTGCGCCGCCGTGCTTCTTTCGCGTATTTATAGCTTATTACAGAGGGGGGGGGAGAGGGCAGTAACTTTGGTACGAAATGACGTATCGCGCGCGATAAGAACTGCCGCTTGTATAACCCCGTAATTTATGCTATGATAATCGAGGTAATAAAACGGCGGCGCAAATAAAAAATTGCGCTTTCCCCAAACTTCTTCTTCGTCGGCCCGAGGCGGCGACTTTGACGACGATCGTTCGCCCCGCTCGTCAAACATTTTTAATTAAAACTTGTTCTCGCTCGAGATGACTTCTCCTTTTCTTTATCCTTTGAACGTATTCCCCCAACGAGTTCCTCCACGGATCGTTAATTATTCCGCTCTTTGATTATTCTTACCACCCGCCAACTGTCGATTTGTTGCGTTCGTCGAATTACCTTTCGGTTGCCTAAAAATCAACACGTGTCCCGCACGAGTCTCAACTTTCGTCGCAACAAATTTTGTTTCTTCCTTGGAACAAAGGAATCGATATATAATTAATAGTTTGAAGAGAAAAGATGTTGAAAGTCGAGAGAAATCTCGTCTTGAGTTAGATACTATCTATTTCACGACGAATTGAAGCTCGATAAGGTTCTCGAAGGAGGGTCGAAGGGCAATATCGATAGGCAGTTGGACGAGGCTGATTATTTCCCCCGATTCCGGCGCATTCAGCATACCACCAACCGCTATTAGCTTCTGTTGCGACGCCAAGGCCGTTCCCTTGGGGGGGCACCCTGGAATTGCTTCCGCTCGCTAGCTAGCATTCGTGCTAGCTTTCGATATTCATGCGGACAAAATGAAGGAATACGTATATATGTATAAAACGGGGGAGGGGAGCCGTTCGCGTGTCCTTTTTCCGTGCTCGATGCCGGTTGAAGAGCCACTCGTCCCGATCGATCGATTGGAAACTATTCCCGGCCATTACGGCGGAGTGGCGATCGGTGGGAGAAGGACGACTTGGGGGAGAGCGTGGCTTGGACGAGGACGACGAAGCAAGGAGGAGAGAATGCAAGCGGGCGGCAACCATTCTCTCTCTCTCTCTCTCTTTCTTTTCCCCTTTCCTCGTGCGCCGCCAGCTCAATGCACCGCGATTCATTATGCACGAGACGCAAGATCTGTTCAAGGAGGAATTACGTGTGTGCACGCGTAACCGAGCGACAGTTGGTGATAATGATGGCCCAATAACGGGGAACAAAAGATACGAATCGGGGCTATTTTCGACGCGCCTCGAGGGCCTTTCGACGCGATTCTTTCTTCCTCCATCGCTGTTGTCGATTTCCCGTGTGCTCGCCTGTAATAGAAAGGGTTGTCAAAGAAAGATGCTTGGCGTTTTTCCCTGTGTTATTAGCCCGTCTCTTTTTTAGCCCGTCTGATTTCTTTTCGAGCGGATTTTTTGCTCGAGCAGATTGGAAATTCGAAGCGTGGAATATGTATATATATATATTATAGGGGAAAATTTAAGTGGATAAAAAGTAAATATCCATTTTTCATCCGGATCAATTCGTCTCTCAATATTTGCCCTTTCGATGGCTTTCCTTTCATCCGCGATATTTTTCTACCGATACTGCCAGGGTAAATAATAAATACCGTTTCAACGTGATTTCACCGTGATCATGGATCGAGCATGATGGGAAGAAACGATCGGGATCGTGGTGGAAACGAAGGGGACGCGTTAAATACAATTTGCGAGCGCACGGTCTGTCGTTCTTTCTACGCGGGAAGAAAATTTCTCCACGTAATCCAAATACATTTTTATCGACGAGAGGTGCCGCGCTCAAAGGATTGCTTCAAAGCATTGGTCGATGTCGAAAAGGATTCGATCGAGAACGGGAGGGAAGGGAGAGGAGAAAGAAAAAAATACAAAAACCGTCCTTTTATGGAAAACATCAAAGAATCGGGGGGGTTTCGAAATTCGAGGGAAAAAAAAAAAGAAAATTGAAATTTCCCTCCATCCATGTATCGATAGCGAACGAGAGCGTTGATATCGAGATCCGACGTTCGAGAAACGTTGTTGCTAATCTCTCCCCTCCCTCTCCCCTTCGCGTCAAAGATGACAGAGAAGGAAGATATTTACTGCGCCGAACAGATCAAGATTCCATCCTCGTTCCCATACATTTTGAAACAGTATGCCAAAGCGGCGATTCGAACCCAACCCTATGATCTTTTGCAATGGACTTGCGCTTATTTCCGTGCCCTCGCCAATTCCGAAATCCCTCCTGTCAAAGTAAACGATCTAACCTTTTTTTCTCTTCTTCTCCTTCGCGCGATTCTTTCGAGGCCTTCCTTCGTTCCTTTCGAAACGAAAACAATTTCTTCTTCCCGGTGGAGGGAAAAAAAGAGAGATCGAAAGAAATTTCGAGCGGAAAATTGGCGTGTGGCGTGTTTAATCTCTGGCTGGTTTGTTTGGTCGGAGCGAATGCTGACGTAACACATTTCCACATCCCTATTATCTTACAAAAGGGATGATTAAAGTTTCAACGGACGTTCCTTCTTCTCCCGTACACTCGAGCAGCGTCGTTAATTTTTTTTTATTGCCCCCATTGTACCATTACATGCACGCATCATATCTTATTCCTGTACCGCGTAATTAAGCAGATAGACGAATGAATCAATTGAATTTAATTATCGTTACGTTGCATCATCCTCGCTGCTGATCGAATGTACTCGAAAAAAAAGGAGGAGGGAGGGATACGTTCGAGTAGTTTTTCGTCAATTTTATATATTCTCTAATCTATTATAATTCTCTGGATATTTTTTTTTTTTTTATTAATTCGATCACAATTCGATTAACCGGGTTAATCGAAATAAACAAATCGATCGGTATAAATTATTTCTCCCTTTTGATCGTCCATCTCCCTCTTCCACCAACGTTTCTCTTTTAATTTTAATACATCGTAGAGAACGTCCGTGACCGGAATAGACTCGGGAATAGAATCCAGTTACGGGAGCCTTGAACTATCGGACTCTCCTATTTTTCCTATTTTTTACTCCTCTAAACAGAATTTTTCTCCTTTCTTTCTTTCTTTTTCTTTTTTCTCTTCTTTTTTTGCTCGCGAGGGTGGCGATGGCCGAGACATTGCCTGCGATATTTTTATTTATACTCGAAACTATACGCGAGGATTCCTCCCTTATTTTCCTTTTCTCTTTTTTTCGTAACAAATCTTTGAGAACGAAGCAAACGGTTGCTCGAACGGAAAGAGAAGATCGAAAAAATTCTCTTCATCTTCGATTATTCTTTCGTTTACTTTTGAAATCTACGAACGCCCTTTCTTTCGCTCGCGTAAAAAAGAAAGAGAAAAAAGGATCGATCTGCCTATTACACTCTCCCTTCCGTAAGGGAGGGTGTTAACTTTTACCGAGTTACGAGGATCGTCCATGACCCGAAGCGAAGGCTTGGATCGATGGTTGACCAGCCGTCAACATCTGCCCGTATTTTCTTAGGAAAGATTGGAGTATCCCCCCTTCACCCACCCAACAGGTATCACGCCTGGCTTCCTGAAGACCCTTTTGAACGTGTTCAATTTCGCGGAGAATGTTTGCTTGAAGGCCATGCTGGAGAAGTGGCGGGGCCTCGCTCTGCCCGACAAGACCCTTTTCCAGCTCATGCTGGTGGGCAAATTGTTGGACAAGAAAGAGTGCGACTTTTACAAATTTCTCGCCATCGCTTGCGGATTCCTCGGTAAGGTAAGACGAAGAAGAAGAAGGAAAGACACGTATCTCTACTCTATTACTCGAAATACTCGAAATAGGACATCTCCCTCTCCGCCTAAGCTCTTTCATCCCCTTCGTTTGCCATCTTTATCATCGCGTCTTAAGTAGGATACTTTTAGAAACGGTCGTTAATCGATCTGATATTCCTCTTCCCCCCTCGGCTGGGATCCCGTGATTGATGAAGCGTTTTTATCGCGCGGGTGTATCGCCTGGCACGGATAGTGTTATTTTTTTCTCTCCTTCTTTTTGCACCGCGAACGATCAGCGGGGACAGTTCTTCTCGCGCCGAGAAGATCGTTTTATTATTACCGCTTAATACATCATTTCCTCCCAGCGAGGAGGAAAAAATTCGAGAACGGATGCTCGCTCTTTGTTCCTCCTGGATTCGCGGAATTTACAACGGCAAGCTTTTTTACAGGGAAAAGAGAAATGGGGGGGAGGAAAAGACATTCTAACCGGTAATTAAATTTTTTCCTCTGGAATGAAACTAGCGAAACGGGACCGTGTTATCGGGGGGGGATGCAAAGATCGCGTTTCCTTCTCAGGATGTATTTAATTCACGGACTTTAATTCGAATCGATGAATCATCGTTACCGGTTGAATTAAATTAATCACCCGCCATTGTTGCCGGCCCACAATTTCGCCGCGATTCACGGCGATGGTGGTGGCAAGCGATAGCAGTAGCGGTGATAGTAGTAGTAATAGCAGTAATGATAGTAACAATAGTAGTAGCGGCGATGGTAGCAGTAGTATTGGTAGTACACCCTTTCTGATTTCCTCCCTTGCAGAATCTATTCGAAACGATGGTATACGTGTGCGAATTGCTGACGGAGGAGCCAGAAGGTGGATCGGCGATGATACCTCTGCCGACCTTCATACATTTGTACCAATATCTCGCGGAGCTCGATTGCAGCGGTAGATATTCCTACATGGAGGAGAAGGTCGAGCCTTTTCTTCCCTGCGTTTGCGATTTCAAGACACCCGAGCCGAGCTTGGAATCCGTCGAGGTTTTTAAAAACCATCCTTTCTTTTCTTTTTTTTCCCCACCGTCGAATCGGTGACGAAAAAAAAAAAAGAGAAAAAAGGAAGAATCATTCGAATAATGCGTTTCGAGAAACAAAAAAAGAGAGGAAAAAAAAAATGTCCAGCAGTTAACGTTTGATTTGTATGCACGAGATTATCGACGATCGATGATTTCGGGATCGTACGCGATTAATGGGACGGGAAAGGGAGTGCAAACCTGACCGGGGCGAGCTGCTTCGTCGAGTGCTTCCCCCCTCCTCCATCGATGACCAAATATAATTTCGTTAATAACGCACCGATGCGAGTGGAAATCGCGCGCAATAGAAACGAGGCCGGGGGAAATAATTACTTGATGCGTGGAACGCCGGGTGTTGGCCCTTTCCATCCACCCACCCCCATTCGCGTGGACGGCGAATCGCGGCCGCGTAGCGCAAATTTACAGTACGTCGTTCCGATTGTAGCATATTTTAACCACCCTCCTCCCTTCCTTCCTTCCGCACTCCCTTCCCCTCCTACTCAACTCAACAGTTCGAAATCGATCGTGTTCGATACTTGCCCCGACACCTTCGACAGCCCTGTTTTTCCTCTCTTCCTCGAGCGACGAACGAACCACCGGTGTTTCTTCCATTTCCTTTTTCTTCTCGATCGAACTTTAGGACGAGATGAAGGAGGAGATCGTGTACGAATACGTGTCTACCGAGACCCAATCGGATATCATGCAACTTTGGACGGAATGCCCCCTTCCCCTCGAGGGAGGGGAAGTGCATCAGGTGACGCCTGTTCCGGACTGCAGCGAGCCTAAATCGACGGGTCGGAGCGGGAATCCGAAGGTAAAAAGGCCGGGCGACGATGCGTGGAGATATCGCGTATCGCGGGAGCGGATGTGGTGGAAAAAAAAAAGGCGAGGATAAAAGAGGCTCTCGATAAAAGCGTTCTCGCCGGGGGTTAATCGTGGCTTCGAATGCTAAACGCCGCGTGCACGGATCGAAATCTGATTTCCCGGCCTCCGAGAAACGTTCAAATATCCCTTTAATTTCGTTTCGATTTTTCTTCCTCTTCTGCCAACCATTTCAAAAAGGAACGCGTTCGAAAATTTTCTTTTTATCTTGACAGCCTCTTCGAAACGAACGTGAAGATCGATGTGTATTAAAAATATTCGCGATCAAGTTTATCAAGTTATGAGCGTATTGACGTTCGCGTTAGAATAATTTTAGCAAATTTTTCCACATCGATTTTCGCAATCGAAAATCAATCCTCCCCAAAGATTCGTGAGTATATCGATATAAATTATCGTTGAACGTTTATTAACGTTTAGAGCGCGGGTAACCCGACCGTACAATACGATGGAAAATTCACCATTCCCGAGTATATCCATCACATGGATTTCCCTTACGAGAAAGAGGAAGAATTCTATTTCGGGGAGGAGGAGATGGAGGAGGTGGTGCCGTACGAAGAAATCTACGATTACGAACCGATCGGTCTCGGGGATATCCTCCGCGGTATTTGCGAGTGCATGGAGCCTGTTATCGAACGCATACCTACACCCCCTCCCATCGACCCTTTCATCGAGTTTCTGGATAAAATGAAACAGGAGGTGAAGGAGGGCACCGTGGACACGTATTTTCTCGTGAGGGGGATCGGCCCACCCGTCACGGAAAATCGTATTACGGCGGTTGGCCTGTGGCTGGCAGATTGCGCTCGTCGCCAAGAGGGGCTGGTCGGGCCGCGAAATATCAGGCACTTCCTTTGCCCGGATCTCGACGATCGCCTTTACGACAATCTTCCGACTTGTTACAAGTGATGGCCGACCGATTCCATCCCGTATATGCATAATACAATGTCAAATGTGAACGAGAAAGAGAGAAAAAAAAAAGTATTTATCCATCCATCTGTCGTATTTTCCTCGAATTTTCTTGCTTGGAAACGGAAAGAGACACGTGTTGCTGCGAAATGGGGATGTACTTTCCCCTGTACGTTGGATGCACACGCGTCCTCTCCTCCCCCTCGCTCGTTGGAGTGCTCCCTGGACTCGTGATCGAATCGTTAAACGCGATCGTGAGCGCGGCGATCGATAAAACGTGCACGGAAATATGCGAAAGATAACACGCGATCACGAAACACACGCGCGTACGCAGGTTGTTTACATTTTTAGGCAACTTAGGCGCATAAATTTATGCACATTCTAGATTTACAGGGCTATTTTAGATTCTTGTCGGCGACACTTCGTGGACAGATTCGAATTCATTAGCCTTTCCCTCCTTTCCGTTCCTCCGTGTTTCAAATTTTGTAGCGCCCGATTATCAGGGCGTAATTTTCACGATTAGAAACTGGGTCGTAAAAAAAAAAAGGGGGGGGAAAGGGCTTTCTCATATAAGATGGAGGAACGGGCGCACACGGTTGTGCTCTCGCGTACTCTGTGAAAATCACCGGAAGGAACCGCTTTTCGCCTCGCTCCTCGACCATTTTCCATTCAAAGAGGCTCTCCTTCCTCTTCTTGTAACCTCCGCTTCCCTTCTTCTCCTCTTCTCCCACGATGCAAGTCGTTCTCGGATCCTTGTTCCTTCTCCTCCTCTCTACCTCTCACGGATGGCAAATCAGGGATAGGATCGGGGATAACGAGTTGGAGGAACGGATAATATATCCAGGTAAGAGAGAGCGATTGATAGAGGAGATGAATCGTCTCTTCACACATTCCTCTTTGCGTGATTTTCATTTTGTTGTGTCAGGAACGTTATGGTGCGGGCATGGTAACAAGTCGTCCGGCCCGAACGAGCTAGGTCGGTTCAAGCACACGGATGCATGCTGTCGAACCCACGACATGTGCCCGGACGTGATGTCAGCTGGTGAATCGAAGCACGGCCTGACCAACACGGCCTCCCACACCAGGTTCCCTTCTCCAGCCTCTCTCTCTCTCTCTCTCTCAGCTTTCGCTCCTCTCCCATTTCGCGCGGCTTTCTTTCCAAGAGCCACTTTCTTCCCCCCTCGAAAGCGAGCTCTCGACTTTTCAACTTTTCACGCGAAAACGCAACCCTTTCTCCCCTTTCTTCTTATCTACGTTGGTGGACCCACGCGAGAGGGTTCCATTCCATTCCGACTGACGGGGCGGTAACGATCGCCGCGGTTAATGCCGGCCTCGCGTGAACGCCCACGCGGAATTTTTCCTACCGATCGAATTGCCCACGGACGTGAGAAATTGCGAGCGATTAGGCGTAACGCCGCGCGCGAATTGTAGGCGTGACTGGTGGCCGGCTGCCACCTCGCATGAATCACTCGTGAATATCGAGCGTGCAGCGGAAAATGAAAGGGTCGGAGAGTTCTTTTCTTTGGAAATTTGCGAGGAGAAGAGAGAAACGTTGTTATTATTATTTTATTATTGTTATTATTATATAGATGGAGAAGATGGTAACGAAAGAATATTGGGGGATATTTTCCAACAGGTTGTCGTGCGACTGCGACGACAAGTTCTATGATTGTCTTAAAAATTCGGCGGACACGATTAGCTCGTATTTCGTAGGGAAGATGTACTTCAATCTGATAGACACGAAGTGTTACAAACTGGAGCATCCTGTCACCGGGTGCGGTGAGAGGTAAGTGTGTGATTTGCGTTTGATACGAATCTTTCGAATCGTGTGAAACATGTGAAAGTGAGACGGAGAATAGTTGTTTTAACTTGATTTCAACCTTTCCTGATGATCCTGGTAGAACCGAGGGTCGTTGTCTTCACTACACCGTGGACAAAAGCAAACCGAAAGTGTACCAATGGTTCGATCTTCGCAAGTATTGATAAAATTCACGGGGCGGATCTTGAGAGTACCACTTCGAGATCGTTTATTTATCGAATTCCAATTGTCAATTGATTTAATAAAATAACAGAATAATAGTTTTTGCGCAAAGGAATCTACCTAAATACCTGTATATATACATCGAAATATGCGGAGGGAAAGAAAAGGATCGCGGGCATCTAAGCAAGGATAGAGAGGACGAGTAAAGATAAGCGAGCGGAGTCGAATTGGCCTCACCTTTCCGCGCGTTCTCCTCCATTTCTGGAGGAGGGTGGCGCGGGCAGCTGGCGCTTAGCGGAGGATTTGCCCGGAAATTTATGTCCGGATCGAGCGCAGCCGCGCCACGCCTCACCTCCCCGATTTACAACTTCTCCCTCCGCCCGTGTGCACTCTCCGACGCGCATAAGTACACGAACTTTGTTCCCAAACCGACCGAGTCAAATTTCCCAGCTACGCTTTATCGAACAAGTCTGTCCACTTGACTCTCGACTTGATGGAAACCGATGCCGATATAATAAAATAAAACCTCTCGTTTTATATATATATATATATATATCCGTTGATATTTCTACACGACTTTCCACTCGAACTTTTCTTTATCCGAACAATCTTTATCGGCAATTCCCGCTTCAGCCTCGAGATTCCCCTGCGCAATAAGCAGAGCAGGCCTTCGAGATCGGGTCGAACATTGTTCCGAGTTTCTTTCGGACTTTGAAAGTGGTTCCACGTTATAATTTAACGCGTAAATTTTGAGAATTACTTCATTTCTGTACGAAACATCGTTGTGCCACGCAAGGGTAGATTTATCGAGAAAAAATTACCAAGAAAAATGGGCGCATCCTGTAACGAGATTCAGATTCGAGCTCCTCGTGGAATCTGCTGTTCCTTTCCGTTCTTTGGAGATAAATCCTTTTTTTTAAAATTATCCCACCCTCTTCCTTTCCCTCCGCTCCACGATTGACCGCCTTTTGTAACCCGAATTCTAATTCGAACAATCGATTGGAATTTTCAGACGTGGCGGCCTCGGTGGAGGTTCACTTCGAGAACAAAGATGGCGGATTTTTCCTGAAGCACATACCGAGGCAGTACTATCCCGTGAGGGGGGACTCGATCTCTGCGATATCCCCGTCGACGGGGACGCTGTCGAACAACGGGGGGGCCCCGTCGCCTGCACCGGGCTCGGTCCTCTCCATAGACAAATTCACCGTGTTTCAGACGAGCGAGCCCGTCTCGGTGCGGGCCACTTACGGCCCATTTAGCACGAAGCAAACCGTGCCCGCCCGTTACATAGTGCCGGATCCATTGGACGCGCTCCCCGGCCCGGAAACGAGGCGGAATCTCACGGCTGCGACGATTCTGGACGCGCAGGAGCTGGGCGCCCGTCACCTGGACATGTCCGCCCATCTGGTCGGGAGCAGCGTGCCTCGCGACTCGCCCGTGCTCAGAGTCCTGTTCCACGCCGGAAGCGAGGCGGGCGGAAGGCGCCAGTTGCTCCTTGCCCGCCATCAGAGAGTGTGCGTGGTCCTTCACGCGAGCCTTGCCGCCCCGTCGAGGAGCACCGTTAACAGGAACAACGGGAGGGCTTACTCCTCTTCGTCTTCCCCATCCTCCTCCTCCTCCTCCTCCTCCTCCGCTTCCTCCTTCTCGAGCTCGTCGTCCACTTCCGCTCTAACGGCAGCGTGCAGCCCCGACGGGGAGAACGGAGTTTGCCTGGCGCAGATCACCATACCCGCCGATTGGTGGGCACCGTTACCACCGCCGGACGCTTCCGGCCGGGTCAAGGTCGCCAAGAGCCTGCCCAGGCTCGTGCAGGTCGCCTACTCCGTGCTCGAGCCACGCACGGAGGAGGCAGGCTCGGCCGACAACGGGGCAGGCTTCTGCAGGCCGAGGGTCCAGATCCAACCCGTCACGCCGCTCGGTCAGGTGCCCCTCGCTCCGAACCGGGCCGATTACAAGGAGCTCAAGGCCGACGATTCGCTCACTCTTCTGGTGCCGCACGGCCCCCTCTACCCGAGGTCCCGGCTGCACGTCCCGGCGTTCCTTCATCCGTCCAAGACCACCGATCCGAGGCAGGAGAGGGCACCGCTCGTCATCGCAGTATACCTTAGGTGAGAAATTATTTCCTTGTCTCTTCTCTTCTCTTTCTCCATTGCTCGGTAGAGATATATTTTAAGACGTTTCTTCCAATTTCTCCCAATTCGCTCTCGTTTCTCGCGTTGGAAAAGTGATTACGAAAATTACGAGGCGTTTTTCTCAACGGGGAGAATTTGGAAGATAATTTTCGCCCCCCCGTTTCAAGTTCAAGATACTCGTTGCTTGTACGTATATATATATACACTACTTGGCAACTTCCATACCGTTTTTTCGGTATTCGAAAGCTCGCGATGAAATATACCGAGCTCGAAATTCGCTTTGTTCCTTTTTTTTTTTTTTTTTTGCTCGCGAACATCCTCGAAAACAGTTTCGAAACGCGCCTCGGGGGCGAGGGCGGAGAGTGGGGGAGAAACTAGGGCGTGGGAGGGAGAGAGAGGGAGGGAGAAAAATTTTCTAATTGGACGAATTGTCGAGCAGCCCTCCGCGCAAAGTTACAACTTTTCCATTGTTAGTAAACTCCCCGACAGTTTCCTCCCCGGCATTCCGCTCGTGCTCGCATAAGCGAATCGTGACACCGGCGCAATCGGTATCCCATTACTTGGACCAGTTTCGTCGTGACCCGAATTCTCGCCAATTCGGTTCGAGATCGGCTCGATAATTGCCATGGTCGAGTCCGACTCGTGGGGAGGAGGTAGTAGAAAAAAGGGAGGAAAAGAAACGATTAAATTCGTGTCCCGTCCCAATTTTTTGGGGAACCATAGCGTCCCCTCTTCTCTCGTGGAAGAAAGAATCGTTGCTTCTTCCAAGAACGAGTTTCCTCCCGAAATTCTTCTTCCTCCCGAAATTCTTCTCTCTCAACGTACGAATCGGCTAGGATGGAATCAATTTCCTCCTCGGGGCAATTTTTTCCCATTTTCGAATCGTTTTTTTGGGGGAACGCGGGGGATCGCACGTGCGCGTGATCGATATGCGCGCCGGAATGGGAAGATCGTATCGAGAGAATAGATTCGCGTGGAAATATTAGAATTTCCTGGAGGGAGACGGCCCGTGTCGGGAAACGGATTAAACCTTATCCCCTAACGAGAAATCTGTTAAAGGTGTCGCAATCTTCTCGCGTGGAAATTCGAGGGAATTTGGAATTTCGTTGGAGAGCGCGCTTCGACCTTGCCTTGGATAAAAACTAATCTTCTCTCGCCCGCCTTCGGTTTTTCCCTCCTTCTAGTCTTATCTAAAAAGAGAGAAAAAAATTAGTTGATTTATTTCGCGTATCGCGGCCCCGACCTCCTCCAAGAATCGACGTTTTATTTTTGGAACCGAGAAGCGGAGGAAGGGGAGGTATTATCGGGTTCCACGTCAGTCAGGAATTTCGTATAATCCGACCGCTCCCGGCCAGACATTTACCGTCGTTTCGAATTCGCGGATCTTTTCTCTCTCTTTCTCGTTCGGTTTCGATTCGTAATTATCGGTCGAATTATCGGTGACACGTTGCGAAGCTTAATCGAGCGAACGTTCCTCGCGGCGTGTTACGCAATCGAGCGGGACGCGTCGTTTCGTTTCGGGATCGATCGCATCGTAGCAGTCGTAGCAGTCATTGAATAAATTGTGGCCGTAGCCCGACATCGGCCGTTCATCAACGCCGATCCAACGGAAACCTGCTCTTTCTCTCTCTCTCTCTCTCTCTCTCTCTCTCCAGATAACAGCCGCTTTGCACGTCGCCGATTTGTATGTAAATGCAGGCCGATCGCCCCGCGGAAATAACTCCAAATCCAACGTTTGTAATTGCACGTCGATGCGGCGTTTCGTTTCGTCGCCGTTTCTTGGCGCGGGGAAAGGGGGAGAGAGAGAGAGAGAGGAAGAGGGGAGGTTACAAAGGGTGGCGAAGGGCTGCACACACCCTTTTGCATCGCCGGTTCTTTTCGAACGAACCGGGCTCCACCCTGGCTGGGGGGACCTGGCCAGCCTTGTCCCTTCCCTTTGGGGGAATGGATGGCCAGCAGCCATCTTTCACGAGTGAATATCGCGACCGAACGCAACCCTAATTCGGGGCAAACGCGAGGTTAACTTAATTAGCTCGGCTCGCTCGAGGGGGTTCGTTCGAATAATCGGCCTCGAACAGGTGTAATTCGATTTGGAAAAAGACGAGCTCTCTCTCTCTCTCTCTCTCTCTGTAGGTCGGTGTTCCCGTTCCCCTTGACCAAACCCTATCGATCCCCCGAGCGCAGGTCCGCGGGGTTGGAAACGGAAGACTTATTCGGTCCGGTAAATCGAATTCATCGAATTCCCTCGTTTCGTCGAATTAACGATCGTTCTCCATAAATATTCGCCGATATTTCTCCTCGCTGTTTCTCTCCATATATCGATCTCCCGGAATGACTTTTGTTCCTCCAATAATCGCGTATATACACCGTTATATATACGCGGAAAGAACGAACGCGCGTGAAGGGAGAAAAAAATTTCAGTTCCAATTACTATTACTACTCGTTGGTGCTCGCGTGCGACGAAAAGGAAAAGAGAGAGAGGAAAAAAAAAGAAAACGAGGATATTACCTGACCCGAGAAATAACGACACGCAGAGACATCACACGAGCATTGAAAATTGTAACTGCGCGTTTTCACCGTCGCGAAGCGGAAACGAGGATCACGTAAAATTCTCCCCTCCTCTCCCCTCTCCCCTCCTCGTCGAAAATTCCCTCGTCTCTCGATCTCGTAAAATAAAAAAGAAAAAAGAAAAAAAATGCGCCTCGTAGGCAAGAAACTCGATGCACGGCTCCCTTAAACGAACCGCGAAAGATACGAGCCGATACCTCGCGATTGGGGAGAGGCGCGCGGGGGCGAATCGCTGGAGGGAAGAGGAGCGCGGCACAGAGATATTTATCTGGCGTGGCGTCGGATAGACGGCAGCCATCCTCGCGCATCGTAACTTCCACCGTAACTCCGACCCCGTGACCCGGTCACGTAACTGGAGCGTGAATTCTCGGGAGCAAAGACTCGAAGAGAGCGTAGGCGAGCCAGCGTCGCGACGCCAGGCAAATGTCCTTTCGAGTGACGGCCAACGTCGTCGAGGTTTTTTCTTTCTTTCTTTCTTTTTTTTTTTTTTTGGTATCGCGCGCGATATTTGGCTCGTTCGATCGTACGTTTAATTTTGCTCGTATTGGGAGCGAATTTTTTCGAACGAGATCAAAAGAAATTTTTTTTTTTTTTTCCCCATCCTCTGCATATCCATACAGATGGACGATATATATATATATATACATATGAAATATTTTGGTTTGGAAACCGCGATAATAATCGCGGCGAAGAATTTCCTTTGACGCGTTTAATTACGACGGGGATTAACATTTTTATTTTCTTTATTATCATCCTTTCGACGAAGAGGATTAGAGGGTGACGCGCGCGCGATTCCGCGTGTAACACATCACGCCTCTAATTAAAACGCATTAGCGGACCGGCTTGGCTGTCCCGCTGCCATTAATCCGCCGTTTTCAGGCCCGTTTTAATTACTCCAACCAAGAGATTTCTCGTTATTAATCGTCCCATTATTAATCGCGATCGTCCCTCTCCTCGATCTCCTCGTTTTTTAAATCACAATCTCTTCGTCGCGACGATTCTTCGTACGGAAAGTTTCTTTTCGAGTCTTTCGTGATATCGGCCATGACCGATAACTACGCCACAGGCGATGGTTATCACTTCGTGGAACATACCATCATCGAGGCGAGACAGAGAGAGAGAGAGAGAGAAGAGTTCGATCGATCCGCCCTCGCTCTCTTTCTGGCAACTCGAATTCCTTTGATTAATTTTTCAGCTCCCTTTCATTCTTTCACCGGATTTTTTTCATATCGATGTCAGCCAGCGTCACGTATTCGATGTATCTTTGTTATCGCGGATGCGACGCGCGGGATGACCCTCGACCCGTAATCGAATCGAACGAGCGAAAAATATTTTTCAAATACGCAAACAAGAACAGCCGGATTTTCTAGCGGAGGGGTGTTGCTCGAAATCGAGAGAGAGAGAGAGAAAGAGAAATAGAGAGGCACGTCGAGTGGTGGACGATCGACGGCCGCGTATGCGCGCCAATGCCTCGAGAGGAGGGGGGGGAAAAAAAAAACAAAAAAAATATCGTAGGCCGTCGAAGCAAACGATTTGTCTAAACGCGAATAGCCAGCTTCACCTCGCCATATTTCATCGAGCTGGAGGAAATTCAATTTCCAATCTCGGTACTTTGTAATCGAGAGGATAAGGCGGGCCGCGGGGACGAGGGGTAAGGAGGATTCGAGTTGTATTTCCATTTACGTGCAGATATCGCGGATAGGATGTTTCTTTCCTTTCCTTTTTTTTTTCTTTTTTTTTTTCTCCCCCCGCGAAATGTCACGATAGAGGAGATTACGGATACGGACGCCACGATGGAGAAACTCGTGTAACCCGATGCAAAATTGAAAATTCTTACGCAAGTCTATCCATTATCCTGTTTCACCGACCGGGTGGGTGGTCGGTTTCCTTCTCCTCCCTCCCTCCCTCTTCCACATTCTTCGAAATCGCGTCGTTTCTTTGCTGTTTAATTCCGCGGGAATGTTATTGAAACGAAGGCGTGAAAACCGAGCAGGTTGGACGCTCGAGCGAAAATCCGATACGCTCGACGTAGGAATAGGATAATTGAAAGAAGCGAGGAGAAGGGGCGGATGGAAAAATTGACGAGGTGTGTCCGGCAGGCCGGTATTATTCCAACAAGTTGAGCCGATAATTGCGTCGCGCATCGATTCGATTATGCTCACGGTTATTGGAAAAAGTAGCGGGTTATTATTTCACCCTTGAACCCTCTCCGTCTCCGTCTTTTCCGCTCGACTTCCCTTTTCCGTCTTCCGTCTTCCGCCTCCCGTCACATTTTTTTCCTTCCATCGTTTCTTCCTCTCGATTTTTTTCGAATTCGCCTCTTTTCTTGCCTCGCCTCGTCTCGCCTCGACGGCGATCGTTTAACTCGCCCTTTTTTCCGTCCGATCTCGACCGTTTCTTCGCATCAATTTTCAAGTCCTCCCCGAATAATAAATCATGCAGAAAAGTGAGGAAAAAGGATTTATTATCCGCCCTTGATATCGCGATTGACTAAGATCTTTTTTTTTTTTTGTTAATTTTTACAGGGCCAGGGTGAAATCCGGCGTGAAAATCTTGGACGCATCGTCCAGCAACCCGGACTGGATCGTCGACAGCAAGATCAACGCGAAGAACACGATCGCTACGTTCACCGCGAGGCGAAAGGAGAATGCCTCCCGATTACCAAGCGCGTAAGTATGCGTTTACGATTTTTTTTTTTCTCGATTTTTCTGATCGAGATCTTTCTCGATTTCGCTAAATCCCACGTATGAGTAAAACTTAAGAGGGGAGAAGTTAAGGAGAAATAAAGATTAATCTAAAAGCGCACTTTATTTATCATGGCAATTTTTAAAGAAGAGAAACGTCAGTCATAAATATGTATATATATATATACATTGATAGAATATAGAAGAACGACGAAGATACGATACACGTTATCTATGATGAAACAAGTGACGCAACATATTTTATATTATTTTATTTTTTTATTCTTTTTGTTTAAATTTGCGTTATCTACGAACGAGCAGTTCGTAATAAACAGAATACATATTGCCTCATTCGCCGCATTTTTCTCCCTCGTAAATTACGACGTTCGTCCGCGTTTTAGCGTTTGTTTCTTCTTTTCCGCTTCTAGCCCTCTTCAACTTTCTCGTGTCCTAAATAAAGTATAAAAATCGCTTTCTACGTTAAAGAGACCGCCACTACTCGGTCCTTCTTTTTTTTTTTTTTTTTTTTTATAGAAGTTTAACCAGTTACAACTGCTGCGGTTTATTCTTCTCTTCGGAAGAGGATTTGCTCGTTGAATCATCGTCCTGTCCATCAACGTCCCTCTTGTACTTTCTTAGGTCTATTTTATTTTTGCAATCATTGTCGCTCCCATTGTTATCGTTGCCATTGTCGTCATCATTGCCATTATCATCGTCGTTGCCATTGTCGTCATCGTTGCCATTGCAGTCGCCCTTCTTCTTCTTCTTCTTGCGCCTCCCGCAATCATTGTCACCCCTGTCATCGTCATCGCTATCATCCTCGTTCTTCCTCGACTTCCTGCGTCTCCCGCAATCATTGTCGTCGCTGTCATCGTCATCGCTGTCCTCGTCGCAACCGCACTTTCCCTTCGATTTTCTCCGTCTCCCGCAATCATTGTCATCGCTGTCATCGTCATCGCTGTCCTCGTCGCAACCGCCCTTCTTCTTGGACTTCTTGCGCCTCTTGCAATCATCGTCGTCGCTATCGTCGCTATCGTCGTCGTTCTTCTTCTTCTTCCTCGACCTCTTCTTATCGTCGTCGTCGTCGTCGTCGCTAGAATCGCTGCTACTGCTACTGCTGCTGCTGCTGCTGCTGCTGTCGTCGTCGTCGTCGTCGTCGTTCTTGTTCCGTTTCTTCTTGGCCGATCTCTCCAACCTCGCGGGCACTTCTCCGTCTTCCTCCGTTAAAATCTGCACGACGTCCCCCGCCTCCCTCTTAGCCTTACCCTTTTTCTCCTCGCTACTGCTGTCCTCTTGGCTGGAGGACGAGTCAGCGACCTGTTTCCCCACGGCTGTTCTCCCTTCCTGCACATTTTGTTGCTCCAACAGATCGGCCAAGGGATGCGCTTCGATTATGATCGTCGAGACGAGCACGACGGACAGCAGGACGATTAATTCGGTGGGACGCATCTTGTCTCGAAATTAATTCACCACCAGCTCCGATATCGAACTTGTCGGCACGTCTATTCGGCTTCGGTCTTATATACGCGTCGACGATAAACTCGCGATCGAGTGGAGGACTCGGTGCATCGAAAGATCAGTGGCGCTCAACGGGGGTTCCAAGATTGTAGGATTATCGTCGCGATATTCTCATATTCCTTGCGGCGCGCGTAATCTCGTCTCCGCGAGTATTTTTCAACTTGGCATTACTGGCCGATGCTACCTCTTCGAGGAGTTCAAGAAACAATTTTTCGAGCGCAGCAAGAGGAAAAGGTGGTTGAAGAGGTTATTTCTCCGGATGGTAATTGGGTACGGAAATATGTAAACGGCACTATAAACGTGGAAAGGTATTTTGAGAGAGAATTGGAGAAAGAGATTTTATCGGAGGCGCGAAATAATGGAGTGAGTGAGAATCGCTGCGGCGTTATCTTCTCTGCAACGCTCCGTTTTGATTTCCCTCTCCTCCCCAATGGTTTTTACTTTATGAAATTAGCAAATAGTTTATTGGCCACGGTTTTGGATCATCGATCGCGAAGATGCTGAAACGCTACGCAATAATCGTGACTTTTGCTCTCAATAAGACGGCCATTTTTAAAGATCTATTGATCTATCGTTTTCTCGGATCAATCGATCCACATATACCCCCGCTTTCCTTCGTCCCCCTTCGATCACGTTACGTTATTTCTATTTTCTAAAATCGTTCTATTAATCTTCATTATCCGCTCAATTTTAATCTTTCAATTATGATGCTTTTATCATTCCAAAAATCTCATACATCTCATCTTCCCTTTTTTCACTTTTCTTTTCTTTTCTCTCGAGGTGTTGAAACTTTCGCGTTTAAACTCGACACTTCAACGACTCTCTGGCTCGAAATTCTCGGCAAATTTTCCCGACAAATTGGGGAAAAAATTGATGGGGAAGAGGGTTGTTCCGAATCGTAAAGAAAATCTCGTCTACGTGATAACCGGTCGATCTCTTCCTCTATTCACGGAGTTAAACGTGTCCAAGGATGGGCCGTTAACGCGAGTTGGACGGGATGGATGGATGGATGGGAGGTGTTGGCGACTTTGTAACGCGACCACGTTGCGACGCGTTACGTAACACCAACGACTTGTAACTGGAAATACCCTTGACGCGAGTCTCGTTGATTGTTGAACGAAATTCTCGTTACCTTCTCTTCCACCCACGATAAATACCGGATACGATGATGCTTTAACCTTCTCCAACTTCTCTTCTCGTTTGCTCCTCCTCCTCCTCCTCCTCCTCGATTGAAGCGAACTGTTACAACCTTGATGAACTTTGACGTTTCGCTTCCTTCCACTCGATCGTAATTTCGAAATTCTCAAATACATACATAGATCGTAAGAAATATGAACAGAAGAGGGAACAAAAGAAAATCTCTTCATTTTTGCGAGAAATCTCTGGAAATAATGCGCGCGTTTGAACGTTATCGATTACGACGAGGGGAATCGGAACATTCGAATTCGGCCAATGAATCTTGCACACAGCTATAATTATTCCCCCGAAATTGGGGGAAAACTAGAACGCTAAGAATGCGCCGCCTTTGTCATTTGCAGATCGGCGGAGGAGATCCTGACGATGCTTCTCGAGGCGAGCGAGGAGGGGATGGAGGGGAATTGGGACGGTGGTCGGATCGTGTGGAGCGTGCGTTACGCTTTCGACAACGGGTCCCTGTTGAACGGGATGGATCAGCTGCAGCAGAGATTGCAGCAGAGGCAGATGCAGCAACATCATCATCATCATCACGCCGAGAGGCGGAAGCTCCAGGTTCGTCTTGAGATACAGAAGGACGATATACAGGCTGTCCTGCCTATATCCAAGGTGAGCTTCTTATCCCGAGTTAATAGTTTGCTCTAACGTCTTTCTAATGTAGATATATACGTATATATACTTCTTTCTCAACTTGGATAAGCTCGACGAGGTAAAGAAAACTTTTTATCTCCGAAAACTGTGATCTTAAATCACTGTCGAAGCTTTTTAAAAATACGAAGAAACGAAATAATTATCGGAGAGAATTGTATATATGTATATATACTATTCTATAAGAAACGAAGAATGTTCTGTTTGCGTCGTTGGAGGAACAGTGGCGTGATAAAAAAGATCTCGTTGGGTTCACGATTGCGCCATAATTTTTTGGAAGACAGCGACCATTTTCATCCACCCGCCCGACTGTTCCTCGAACACGCGTTGGAAAATTCGACGATGGGATCCGCGATGGAATTTTCGCCGATTCGAAAATAAAAGAATCAGCCCGTTGAAGGGGAAAGGGGAGCAGCAATATCGCTACCACTCGACGACAAAACCGATTTTCAAGCCAGCCAATCCTCCCTCCCTCCCATCCCCTCACGCGTTCCTCGCTCTCCTCGAAATCTCTTGAAAAAGAATCCACTAAGTTGGCCGATAACCGCTGGCAAAAGTACCGATCGATACGAAAACCTACATATATATATATATATATATATATATATATATATATATATATATATATATATATATATATATACACGTATATATATGTGGTATATACGGTCGTCTCACGACCGATCCTTTCCGCACCGAACCGAACGTTTCCAAGACTTGGAATTGGGGAGGAGGGGGAGGAGGAGGGAAGAAAATTGCAACGAACGACCAAGGATGGCGCGCGTATTTATGCGAAAAACCAGGGACGAGAAACTTTTACTTTCCTCCCTCCCTGTTCGATAACGTGGGAAAACTTCTCGTCTTTGAAAAGCGATCTTTCAAAGTGACTTAAATATTTCCTTGCCGCCGTTAATAACGAAATGCGGATAGATTTTTCCGTCTGGCGTCTGGGAAAAAAGGCGTCCATTCAAAGAGGTCGAGCTAGCTTAAGGGTTACGTTTCTACGTCGTTTTTTTTTCGACGAGTTTTTATCATTGGCCAGGCTATGTCGTTCGAAATTTATTCCTTGACCGGTGAGGGATTTCGAAAGCTCGGGAAAGGATCGCTCGAGTTAATTGATTTCGCCCCTCCGAGTTGTTGCACGCGAGTTAAAAAACGAAATATCGCGAAGGAATAGGCAAGGTTGTGTACAATCAGCAGAAAGATCCACCGGCTAATTGATTAATCAGTTCATTAACTCTCCTTGCATATTCGTTCGAAAAAGGTCGTCGAGGCGGCGGCGGGCTAAGCGCGTTTCTTGATTATCCGTACTCTAATTGCCCGAGTTTTTAATTAAAAGAGACACCCTCTCTCGTCACTCCTCGAGATCCATCCTCGAGGTAAAAGCTGCTGGTCCAGTGGCTTAACGCCGTCCCACCGGTGGGTGGATTTTCGCGCGTAGCGAAAGATCCCCGTTTAATCAACGGAAAGGGAGGAAAATATTTCGGCGATGGCCGAGGATTTAACCGCTTCAAATATCTGGGCCAAGGGGGATCGAAGAAACAAAGAGAGGTTAAGAGGGAGAGAGAGAGAGAGAGGTTCGAGCTCCCTTTGAGGAGCGGCCCTCGATAATGCATAGCTAAATCTTGTACAGAGCAAGGGCGGAGGGGTTAAGTAGATCAGAGATTGCCGATAAAGTTGGTGGCTATACACTCGACTTAATACAAGAAACTTTGCAAAGTTGCAGAGTGGAACTTTGATTTTCCATGCCCGATCAGCCGCGATTTCGCTTTCGATGCTTGTTTTAAAACATCGCCATCCCTCCCTACATTCCTGTTTGAACGTTCGGTCACGAATTTCTAAAACCAGCCTTCCCTCGCGTCAACTGAACGGGACAAAAGCGACAACAACCCCGGACATTCGATCCAATCCGTTCCACTTTTGTTTTCCCGCCTGGGATCGCTAAATATTAATTTAATTGGTGTCTCGAGCTCCGCCGGACCAGCAAAATAACGATAATAAACCCTTCGGAGAGAACGGAATTTTCCATCGGGAAAGGAGGATACACTCCTTCCGTTTCGATCCGCGCGAATATCGAGCGACCGTGGAGGATGGAATATTTTATCAGGCCGGACTGGATTCGGAATATTTTTTTCCCCCCCTTAGATCGAGTGGATGGCGAGATCGAAAGAGAGATAGATGTATATGTATAGAGGCACACACGTAGAAAACGTAAGAGACAAGCGATACGTGGACGTGTGGATAGAGAGCCGCTCGGGGTCAGAGATTTAAATTCCCTCGCTGCAATATCCGAGTCGTTTGATGTTCCTTCCAAAGGGCGGGCTGTACGGAAGCCAACTTGGAAATGGCTTCTCGTCCCGTCCCGTCCCGTCCCGTCCTGTCGCTCCCTTTTGCTCACCCACCGCCGTTCCAAAGTACATACACACGCCAGTCAAGGGTATGATGTAGTAGAGGCCGCGCGTAGAATAACTTTCATACCCGATCCACGTGCACGTGTGTGCGTAGAGGCGAACAGAATAGATTCGCCTAGGCCGTTGCCTCGCTCGCGAGGCGACCCTTTAAAAGCCCTTTCCCATTTGACTCGAGGCCATCGCTCGACGAAACTTTTCCGACGATGTCAGGGGCAAACAAAAGCTTGGCGGAACGTAACGCCTCCTCCCCCGACCGATCGGCCTCCCCAGACATTCCTGAAACGTTGTCGAGCTCACGAACGCTTTAGAACGGTTTTTAGGGATGGGCGATCGGCGAGTTTAATACGAGTTCGTTCTCGCCTGTAGAACTGGGAGGTGATGAACACGGCGGTGTTGACCGGGCGGCAAGTGTCGCAGGGGATGAAGGTGTTCATCGTGAGCCAAGCGGGAACCGTGGCCGACGTCACGCTGCAATCCTCCTGCCACTCGGAGGACGAGAGTGTTCTCAAGGTACGTATGGCTTTTTTGGAGAAGGAAGAATTGGAGAATTGTCACGATATCATTTTTTACAGGTGTCGTCCTCGTGTAGCAGCGTGTACGTGGACGGAACGGAGATACGGGGCTCGAGCAACGCTTCCGTCCTCGTCAAATACGGCACGTACACGGGCCTGGCTAAATTCACAGTTTGGATGCCGGAATTCCCTTTGGAGATGACCGTGGCAGATACGAGATTGAGCCAGATCAAAGGGTGGAAAGTGGCCGAGGAGCACGTAGCCGGGGCGAAGAGCAAACGCAGTTTGAACTCGACGTTCTCGCGGCCGGACGAGCCGATCCCCCCCCTCCCCAGGACGAGAAAGAGGAGCGCCGCGGAATTGGAGGACACCTCGATGGATATCGAGGACGCGGACGTGATCTTGGAGGAGGACGAGCAGGAGGAGAGATTTCGTGGGAACGATAACTGGGATGCTATTAACTCCATCGACAGGGGGCCGTCGACCAATTGCAGGCTCCGTTTCCAGCAGAGCCCGGTCGAGGTGCACGCGAGATTCCTGGCCACCGACCACGATTCCGGCCGAGTATCCTATTTCGTGAATCGTCGAACTTGGCTACGAGTGACCGATCTGGTGAACGGGATGCTCCGGGTTTCGGATCCAAGGATCGCCGACCTGTTGCAGGGAAGGATCGTGCAGGGTCGTGGGGTGGGGAGGACGGAAGTGCAGGTTCTTTCGCCGATCACGAGCAAAGTGATCGGCGCGAAGGAAGTGCGAGTGGGCAACGATCGAGTGGCGATCACCAGGTTGTCCGTCAGAGTGGTGTCCGGTTTACAACTGACCATCAGCCCCGATACCGCTATAGAGAATGGATACGTGGCGGAAACGTCGGTCACGAGGAAGTTGACCGCTCAATATCAGGTATACACACACACACACACATCCACACCCGCGTTTCTTTCTTAAAAATGAATGGACTCGACGAACCTGTTTCTCAATCGTACGATCTATCTAAACGTAGGAGGGTCTGTTGGATATAGACGTGGAATTCTCGGACGGTACGAGAACACCGCTGAGAGAGATCGCCGTGAACGACTATCATTTGTTGGTGGAGAGTTTAGATCCGGAAGTGGTGGCGTTCGCCCCGATGGTCGCCTCTCATCATCCGCGAGTGATCGCAGTGGGCGAGGGGCGAGGCGATTTGTTACGGGTCAGTCTTCAACTGGCGGATGCCTGCCGCCTGACCGGCAGGAGGTCCGGGAAGGTGTCTCAAAGGGCGACCGCCGCCACCCTCGCCACCGCTTCAGCCAACGTCGAGGTGGACTTCGCCTCGAGCGATCTCCCCAACCGACCCGAATTCGTGCAGAACGACGGAGGCGGAACGGTCGGCTCCCATCATCACAGGGAGAGGAAGACAAGCAGGGGAGAGATGGCGCCCGATTTGCACGACATCTTAATCGGTAAATAGATCCTGTTCCATCCTACATCGTCGTCCATGCCTGTGCATATATATATTTCTTTCGTTCTCAAATTTCGTTCGAAGATTTAGAAACTTTATAGTAGCGCTTCAATTTAATTATCATATATCTATATATCCTCGTTTGTCGATTATTGCCTCGATCGCGATATACAAAATCTCGTCGAATCTTTTTTTCTTTTTTGTTCTCTCACCGCTTTCTTCCACCATCCTCACTTTCGTTTTCCAATCTTTTCGTCGTGCTTCTCGTCATTTTTCTCGTCGCTCTATCCGATTCTCCATATTTCCCTTCCGCCCTTGGTAGCGAACTGACAGGCGAAACCGAAACACATAGCGTTTCAACGACCTACTAGCGGGACTCGTAGACCTGTCAGCGAGCTCTAGGAGCATCCATCACCGTGCATGACGAGGCTGGTGGTGTGTCGCTTTTTTTCCGCAGGCAGGCAGGCAGCTGGTGTAAAAAAGCGCGGGGGGATACGCGGCTTGCCATACAGTAGATGCCGCGCCCTCTACTCTACCAGTACCTCAGTTTCTCACTCTTCTCCTCTCTCTTTCTGTCTCTTTGTTTTTTGTGCAAAGGGCTACCGCTGAAAGACGAGAACGGGCACGAGCACGAGCACAAGCACGAGCACGAACCTTTGGTGCAGGCACGGCAGCACCGCACCGCTATAGCTAATGGCATGTCTTCAGGAGGTATGGGCGGCGTCGGGATACGGCATCACGGAGGGGCGCGTATGAGTCCTCTCGAGATCGGGATGTACGTCCTTCTCGCGGCCTTCTGTTTCGCCATCGTCGTCTTCGTCGTTTCCTGCGTGGTCTACGCGAGCAAGTTCAAGCCCCAACCGCCTGATTCCCCGTTAGCCGGCTCCGCGCTTCCCGTACTGTCCGGAGCAGCGAGGGCAAGAGCTGCGGCCAACCAGTTGGCGTCCGGCAGAAGACCTCCCAGAGAGTCTACAACGAACGCGCACGATTGGGTATGGCTGGGGAGAGCCACCCTCGAGAGGGCCGCTTGCGGCCCGCAACAGGTATTACTTATAAGCGATACAATCGCAACGGATAACGTTTCACGGATGAATTCGCGAGATGGATGATCGAAGAGAGAATTCCATCCCCGTTCCACCGTTTCCAGGTAAGAGTGACCAGCAATCCCCTGGCCGGCGAAAACGAGGGAGGAGAAGGAGGTGAACTGGCCACTTGCTTCGACAATCCGAACCATATCGAGCTACCCTCGGCCGGGCAGCGTAGCAATGGATCGAATGGGCCGATCGACACGACCACTTACTGCAAGAGGGACAAGATGCCGCGAAACAGTTTCGTTACGAAACAAGTATCGAAACCGTCCACGGTCGTGTCCGCTACAACGATCCCTACTCCACCATCCATGCTTACGTCCACCGTTACTTCCGCCCGGAACGAGTAATTACTTTTTTCTTCTTTACCCCCATCTTTATTTATTTATTCATTCATTCGTTATTTCGAACGTTTGAACGAATAACGATCGTAATAAATCGTAGCAACGACGATATACCACCACCCCTACCGCCGCACGGGATACCCGTGGCCGCCGCAGCAGCAATGGGTCCAACGACGACGACGGCGGCGGCGGCGCAGGCTGCCTCCGTCGGCGCGACGACGGCCAACAACAACGGGAACGAGGATTACAAACCGCCCGTGCCTCCGCACAGGAACACAGGAGTGATCGTACGGGTACCGGAAACGCCGAGGAAACACCGGCACAGGGGATCGAGCGGGAGCGCGGGCAACATGAACCAGCAGCAGCAACAACACGGGAACAACAATCAATCACGGCACAGCAAGCAGATTCACCATATGAAGCCGCATGGTAAAGCTAGAGTAGCGGGTAGTCCGAAGGAGAAGGAAGCGGAGGAAGAGGAGTTCGTGGAGCTGGCGAATCACGACGACAACAGGCACGTTACGAAGGACGTGAGGGGCAGGGAGGTGAAGAGGGCGACGATCGTCGGCAATCCAATGTTCTCCTCGTTCTCGACGAACGCGGTCGCCTCCTCGATGAACGTGTCCACCCCGACCGTGGTCTCATCCTCCTCGTCGCCGCCTAACTCGTCTCCGTCCTCCTCAGCCGCCTCCTCCTCCTCCTCGTCCTCCTCGTCCTCCTCCTCCTCCTCCTCCTCCTCGTCCGCGTCTTTGTCCCACGAGCAGGAGGAGTCGGTTGCACTGGACGACCTGAACCTCGGCATGGACTACAACCAGATCATGCAGTACTTCGACAATTTGAAAGAGTCGAACGCCTAGGTAAAGGCGTTCGGCCTCGAAGAAGGCCGAGTAGTCAAGATCGATACGAAACCCCGGATCCATCGTTGAGAATGGATTTGAGAGGAGAGGCAACCGAGCCCGGCCTCGTTCCCCGCTTCCTCTCTAGCGCATACGTTTCGCAATTCGAAAGAACCGATTCCCGGTGGCCGGGCTTGGGCCACCACCACGCGCTTTCGAAACGACGCTCCGGACGTTTCGTATTTCTATAGGCTATAATCTAGTCAGCTTCCTAGCAGCACATCAACAATATCGCGCAAAAAAACGCATCGACACACGAGCCACACAGAGACATACACACCGATACATGCGAATATACACGGGAAAGATATATAGAGAGAGAGAGAGAGAAAGAGAGAGTGTGAGAGGGAGAGAGGGAGAGCGAGAGCGTAAGCGTAAGCTATAAGAAGCGCGTGTTCAATGCGAGTAATCGAGTAATAATACGTAAAGTTACACGCAACGTTGGGCACACAACGTTCACACACACACACATATACACATACACACGTGTATACACACGCAGAGGCTTTAAAAAAAAAGGTGTGATGACCGGTGGCCGGGGTAGGATAGATAGATCGCGCGCTCGATTCGACCAGCTTTCTTTCTCTTTCCTCGACGATCGATCGATCGACCGCCGATTCTCGCTTCCGCCTCCGTGCGCTATCGATATATATATATATATATACATATACATATATATATATGTATATCGCTCAAGCCCTTTCCTCGCGGCAATCGAACGAAGTCTGCCACGTTCCTGCCATGCGACAGGGCATTCGCGAAAAAGTGGCCGGACAAAAAACCCGGGCTCTTTTGTCTCGAGATCGATCCTCCTGGCCTCAACCGCCGATATATACCTCGTCCTTTTTTTATTCGTATTTCCGCGGCTTTTATGTTCGTCCGCGCTCCATCCGGTCTTCTATCCGTCGGTTCCTAACAAAAAAAAAAGATAAAAAAACTACTTCTCCACCCCCTCGACCGTTTTTCTCTCCGACTACTACTTCTCCCGTTTTCGCTCGCTTTACTCGTATTATTTTTAAACAGTAGCTCGCTCGCCCGAGTCTTCCCGACCGTAAATCTCCACCACAGTCGAGTGGAGGAGACCGTTAAGATCGATATCGAGACGAATCGATGCCGGACACACAGGGCCGATTTACTTTTCCAATTTTCGCCGGAGGGAGAAAAAAAAAAAAAGAAGAAGAAAACGTAATAATATTTATTCGATCGTCCGTGATGTTTGTAAATTTTTTCGCTTCGTAAGACTGTGTACATATATATATTCGAAGCGATTTTATATATATGTGTGTGTATATATACATATATATAAAACGCGATCCAAACGCATGTTAATTATGGATTGTGACAGAGAACGGATTTAACAAGATCGTAAATTTGTATGGCAAATTATTATATCTCCTTACAGTAGAGCAAGTTAACCGGCCCGTCTTCGAGAAAAATCGCTTCGAATAAAGACGGAGCCGAGCGGAAACGCGATAAAAAGGGCCGCGTGCACCTTTCTATCTATTCAGCGTTCCCCCCCTCTACTACTCTAACTTCTAATCTTTCTTCGTTTTTTTGTACGAGCGCTCTTCGAACAACAATCACGCCAATCACCACTTTA